>NW_028121450.1:375000-385000 GCF_965183815.1 Platalea leucorodia
GATATATTTGATTAATACATTTAATAATATTTATATTGATATAATAATAATATTTATATAACAATATTATAATATCATGTAATAATATCATATACTCAATATAAATATTAAATATATTAATATTTAGTATTATAAATATTAAGTATATTAAATATTATAGTATATATTATATAATTGAATATAATATTCCTATAATAATAATATTTATACTTTGATAATATTATATTATTATTTAATAACAATAATATAAATTATTATTATTTATTGTTATAAATTAAACAATAATTGTAAATTATAAATTTTCTCCATTTATTATTAGATCATTAAAATTAACAAATTATTAAATGATATTTAACTTATTAATTTATTATTAATTGTTATTATTATTAAATATTATTAAATATCATCATTATTAAATATTATTAATTAAAATGAAGGAATCGTTAATATGCAGTTTATTTAACGTGTTAATTTGTTGTTATTAATTTATGTATTAATCGATTGTTTTACCGTTCCGGTTTCGGTCTTTATTAATTTATTCGTTCGGAAAGGCTTAAAATTCATCCCGAATCGCAGTACGAAAGAGAATCACGCGAGCGTTCTTACCTTCTGGCGCTTCTCCTGATGGAATTCCATGGATCGTTTGGAATCGTGAAATAATTCAGTATTAGTAAACGTTATTCGTCGTAGCAGCGTTAGGATCAGCGCTAACGCTACGAAAAACCTCCTTTTTTCGCTTGTCGTTCTAAAAGCACTACACGTTATTCAATAGGACGACTATCACGAATAATAACTTATTCATCGCTTTCGAATGACGTACCTTATGCACGATTAGTCTTTTATGCGCGATTAGTCTTTTATTCGTTACCGATTCGCCGTTCACAAAACCGTTGAGTATTGGCACGCAGAATATCAAAAGCAAGTCACGCTAGTGCTAATAACACGTCGTGAGTTTATCCTCACGAGAGGATGATGACGACGCTGCTACGACTACCGCCACCGCCGCCGCCGCCGCTAACAAGAATAACAACAGTAGCAATAAATAACGTTCGCGATGATCTTTTCCGAGTAAACAAGAAGTCCCCGACGCCAGTAACGTCGCTATTACTACTCACCGTGCTCACGGTACGGTAGAATTTTTATTTTTTTTACCGCTAGAGAATTAGATTTGGTATGACTTACGTTGGAGTAGTTTCCGGTGGTTTTGGTGGGGTTTTTTGGGGTTTTCATTTTTAGTTTGGAGCTCCGTAACGGTGTCGATCGTTTGCGCGTCGTGACAGGCCGAGCCCTTCTTAAGAACGTCGCTTTCTTTTTGGAGAGAATTCCGTGGAGCGTCGACGACGTTAACCCTATTAAACGGTGTCGTTAGAGCGGTGCTGTTCTATTACCGTAGCGTTCTACTCATCGATAAGAAACGAATCGACGCAGCCTTTCTTTTGCCACGACGCGATCGCTCTCGCGTCGGAGGGGGAGACCGATCGGTATTTACGCGCGAGCGGTAAACCGTCGGATCCGTGAGTCGATTCGTGAATTCCTTCACGGTAGGGATCGCCCGATAGCCACGAATCCGTACCGCTCCGTCGCCCGCGACCGATCCCCGTGCCGGCGACCGGTTCACGAATCGTTCCTTACCTTCGTGAAACGCGGGCCGGCGCGCGTCGATGCGATCGACAACGAACGGGCAGCGGCAGATCGAGAGGCCTCCCGAGGCCGGGCCCCCCCGCAGGGGTCCGTGTACAGAAGCGCCCGCCCGCCCCGCCTCCTTTTTTATTATCGTTTCTCTCTTTTCCCTTTCTCTTTTTTTCTTTCTTTTTTTTTTTTTTTTTTTTTTTTTTTTTCCCCTTTTACCCCTTAGAACCTTCCTTTATTCTTTTCTCTCGCCGCCCGCCGGGGGCCGCGTTCCCCGCGCCCTCGCTCGCGGCCGCTACCTGATCGGGTCCGTCCCGGCGCGGCCGCGGCGGGGGGTCGCCGGCCTACCTTCCGCGGGGGCTCCGGGCGAAGCTGCTTTCGGCCTGGGGCGGCAAGCCCCTTCCACGTCGCCTCGAGACCTGGCCGGAGCGGAGAAAAACACGGGCCGTCACTCGTTAGCCGGACGGGCCTCTCGCCCGCCCCGGCCCGGCCCGGCCCGGCCCGGCCCAGCCCAGCCCAGCCCAGCCCAGCCGGCGCCGCGATTCCCGGGACGGGCCTCCGTCCCTGAGAAGGCCTCTCCGGGGGCGCGGCCGGGCCTCCGAGGGACGGCGGTCTCGCAGGCCTCTGAGCAAAGTCCTGGCCGGCCACGTGCCCGACAAACGCTCCCCGCGGCCCGGGCCGACTTAGCCGAGCGTCCTCGGAGACGAGGCGCTCTCGCGGCCGCCGCGCCGGAAGATCGGGCCCGCCCGGGGCCGTCTCCCCGCCGCCGGCAAAGGAGCCGTCCCCCCTCGCCTGAGGCCGCCGGGCCCGTCCTCTCGGCGGGACTCACCGCTCCGACGCATCCCGCCGGCGACGGAAACGCCGATGGCCGTCTGTTAGAAGCGCGGCCCGCCTCTCTCTCCGCCGGCCCCGGCCGGGGCCCTGCCGCGCGGTCGCTGGAGCCCGGCCCTGGGGACCCACGTCTCTGCCCGGGCCGAGGCCGGCGGCGGCTGCTTTCCCAGGGACGGCTTCGACCGGCAAGGGCGCGGGCCCGGACACCGACGCCGCCGGCAACGCGGGCTGTAACAGAGAAGGCGGCGTCATCAACAGCGTCGCGAATCTTTTTCGTTTCTTCCCGCGTGCGCGCACCCCAAACTAAACAGGCCCCCGGCGCGGGCACGTGCCCCCCCCGAACCCCCCGCCCCCGGAGAGGCGCCCGGCTCGCCCACAAACGTAACCCCCGGCCCGAACCCCTCGCCCGCCGCTCCACGCGCGTGGGCGCAGGCCCGCGCCCGCCCGCCCGCCCCCCAGACGGGCGCACGTTAGGCACGCGGAGCGCGCGCGCGCGCCTCCCGCTGACGCCGTCGTGCCCCCCCCGCCCCCCCCCCCCCATCCCCCCCGCTAGCCCCCCGGCCCCCCCCCCCCCCCCACCCCCGCCTTCCTACGGCACGTTTGCCGCCCCGGGGAAGGCAGGCGGGAGACTTTAGGACCCAGCGGCATTCCTGCCGGCTCCGTGCCCGGGCGCCAGAGGGGAGTCCCGGGGGCGGGCGGTCTCTCACCCTGGCTGCCGAGTTGCTACCCTGCCCGTGCCCGTGCCCGTGCCCCGGCTCCCGCCTTTCTCTCCCGCTCACTCAGTCAGAAAAAGAGGAGAAAAAACGCAGAAGGGAAGGAAAAAAAAACCCTAACCGACCCAAACAGAAATCTTCTCCGAAAGGAGACGCGGGCCCCCCGCCCCACCCCGTCCCCAGCCTACCTCTGCGCCAGGCTCCCTGCCTGCTCGCCGACCGCTCTCGCCTGCCTCTGCGCCAGCCTCCCTTCCCTGTCGCTGCCGCCGCGGCTGAGCGCAGGACCGTTGGCGCGGCGGGAACCGCTGCCCTTTCCTTGCGGGCAGGGGCCCGGTTGCCGGGCAACGGGGGGACCACCCCCCGACCCCTGCTGCTCCAGGGCGCCGGCGAGTCTGGGGTCGGGGAGGGGCCGCGCCTACCGGGCTGCGGGTCTGCAACTGCAGCGCAGGGAGGGAGGGAGGGGGAGCACACGCACGCGGGCTACGTGCTGGGGCGAGGGGGGGGGGGGGGCAAGGCGTGGGGGGGGGGGGGTGGGGGTGGGGGGGGTGCGTGGGGGGGGGGGGTGCGCGCGCGTGTCTGAGACGCGTATGTCGCGGGGGGCGGGCGCGTCTGCAGGATCGCAGACGTGTGTTTTAATCTATTTATTGTGTTTTAAAAGGTCAGAGTAAAATAAAACGATGGCAAGCGGGGAAAAAAAAAAGGAACAAAACGCACACCCCACCCCACCCCCGCCCCCCCCCCAGCCCCCCCCAAACCCCACACCGCGAAACCAAAAACAAAAGCCGCCGAGCGCCCGGCGGCGCCGGGACCCGGACCCGGCTACGGGCGCCCGGGGTCCTAAAGCCTCCCGGCGGACGGCAAACTCACGCCGGGGAGCCGGGCGGCTCGCGATGGGGGCCGCCGCCTCTACCCGGTCCCCCGCCGGCCAGAGCGTGTGTTCGAGGGGGGCAGACGGAGCGGAGAGGCTGGCCGGGGCGGTGAAGCCGGCCAGCGCGCGGCGGACCACCGGGTCGGGGAAGGGGCGTGCGCGCGTTTGAGTGCGGCGGGTGTTTTTTTTTTTTAAAAAAAAAAAAAAAAGAAATAAAAAATTTAAAAAGTTGTTTATTAATATTTTATTGATGTTTAATCTGGAAAGCGAAGAAGGTCAAATAAGTCTTGCATGAGACAGTACGTTTAAACTTACTGCCTTTTCGTTAGAAGCGCTTAAATCTCGGAAACGGCGGGGGGGGGGGGGGGGGGGAATGACCCGGCCCTCCCCGGCCGGCAGAACCGGGAGAGGGTGGCCTCTGTACCGGATTCCCTTAAATATCGAAAAATTGCACACCCCCCCCCCCCCCGCCTCCGCCGCCGCCCCCCCCCCCCCGCACCCGAACCCGGCCGGGAGAACCGGGTCGCACGGTCCAGCCGGCTCGGGAGCACAGAGCGGCCGGCAGGTCTACCGGGCTCCTCGGGGGCCGACAGGTCTACCCGGCTCCGGCAGCGGCCCGCAGGTCTACCCGTCTCCGGCGCAGGCAGCGGCCGTCAGGTCTACCCGGCTCCGGCGCGCGCGCGGCGGCCGACAGGTCTACCCGGCTCCGGCGCCGGCGGTGGCTGCCAGGTCTACCCGGCTCCGGCGCCGGCAGCGGCCCGCAGGTCTACCCGGCTCCGGCGCCGGCGGCGGCCGCCAGGTCTACCCGGCTCCGGCGCGCGCGCGGCGGCCGACAGGTCTACCCGGCTCCGGCGCCGGCGGCGGCTGCCAGGTCTACCCGGCTCCGGCGCCGGCAGCGGCCCGCAGGTCTACCCGGCTCCGGCGCCGGCGGCGGCCGCCAGGTCTACCCGGCTCCGGCGCGCGCGCGGCGGCCGACAGGTCTACCCGGCTCCGGCGCCGGCAGCGGCTGCCAGGTCTACCCGGCTCCGGCGCGCGCGCGCGGCGGCTGCCAGGTCTACCCGGCTCCGGCGCCGGCAGTGGCCGTCAGGTCTACCCGGCTCCGGCGCCGGCGGCGGCCGCCAGGTCTACCCGGCTCCGGCGCCGGCGGCGGCTGCCAGGTCTACCCGGCTCCGGCGCGCGTGCGGCGGCTTCCAGGTCTACCCGGCTCCGGAGACCGGGTCGGCGGCTGTCAGGTCTACCCGGCTCCGGTGCCGGCAGCGGCCCGCAGGCCTACCCGGCTCCGGCGCCGGCAGTGGCCGTCAGGTCTACCCGGCTCCGGCGCCGGCGGCGGCCCGCAGGTCTACCCGGCTCCGGCGCCGGCGGCGGCTGTCAGGTCTACCCGGCTCCGGAGACCGGTTCGGCGGCTGTCAGGTCTACCCGGCTCCGGTGCCGGCAGCGGCCCGCAGGCCTACCCGGCTCCGGCGCCGGCAGTGGCCGTCAGGTCTACCCGGCTCCGGCGCCGGCGGCGGCTGTCAGGTCTACCCGGCTCCGGCGCCGGCGGCGGCCGCCAGGTCTACCCGGCTCCGGCGCCGGCGGCGGCTGCCAGGTCTACCCGGCTCCGGCGCCGGCAGCGGCTGCCAGGTCTACCCGGCTCCGGCGCAGGCAGCGGCTGTCAGGTCTACCCGGCTCCGGCGCGCGTGCGGCGGCTTCCAGGTCTACCCGGCTCCGGAGACCGGGTCGGCGGCTGTCAGGTCTACCCGGCTCCGGCGCGCGTGCGGCGGCTGCCAGGTCTACCCGGCTCCGGGAGCCCGGGTCGGCCGCCAGCGGCGGCCGGCGACCCCGGCCTGTCGCTGCCGGAGCGTCCGTCGGACAGGGCGGCCAGGTCTACCCGGCTCCGGCGGGACTTAGTCGCATTTCCGGGGCTGAGCGGTAGACCTGTTGTCCCCTCCGCTTCCTCGGAGCTGCCGAAGGGGTCGCTGCTCTGTGCTGCCTCCAGTTACGTCATCGTAAAAGTCGGCGTCGCTGGCGCGCCTCCCCGGTGGGCGGAGACGGCCGTCTTGGATCTTTCTGGGGGCGGCGACGTACCGGTCCATACTATAGGAGCGAGCGGTGACTCGTCTCCGGAGCAGGGCTAGCGAGCGGCCGTTGGCAGAGCGGCACGAGAGGGAACGGCAGACCCCTCCGCGGGGATCAAGGGCAAAGACCGGCGGCCGGCGGTGGTCGCCGGCACTCGAACGCGCAAGGCCGGGGAAGGGGGTCCAGCCTCTGCGGCGCTTTCTCCTCCCCGGTCCCGCACGGGGCCCGATGATGATGCGAGCTTACTGCCGGCATATGGCGGAAGCAGACGACCGGGGGTTTCGAGCCTGCCGCGGCTTGCCCCGGCTCCGGAGGGCCCAGTGGTGTGGCATGGGCGAGGCTGGCGGCACCTCGCCCTTTTTCTCCGGCCCTAAGCCGGGGCCCGCGAAGCGGGCGCAGAGAGCGGCGGCCGGTCGCGGTGGCCGGCAGCCGAACGCAGACGGCCGGGGGTTTCGAGCCTGCCGCGGCTTTCCCCGGCCCCCGAGAGCCCGAGGACGGCGCGGGCGGAGGCGGCGGCGCCTCGCCCTCCTTTTGCCGGCACGAGCCATACGTGGGCGGCCCGTGGTGTCTGGCTTGCCCTGGCTTCTCGGAGCGCCGGAGGGCTCGGTGAAGGGACTGCGTAGCACGGGCGAGGTGGCGGCGCCTCGCCCTTTTTTTTCTGCCGGCCCTAAGCCGGGGCCCGCGAAGCGGGCGCAGAGAGCGGCGGCCGGTCGCGGTGGCCGGCAGCCGAACGCAGACGGCCGGGGGTTTCGAGCCTGCCGCGGCTTTCCCCGGCCCCCGAGAGCCCGAGGACGGCGCGGGCGGAGGCGGCGGCGCCTCGCCCTCCTTTTGCCGGCACGAGCCATACGTGGGCGGCCCGTGGTGTCTGGCTTGCCCTGGCTTCTCGGAGCGCCGGAGGGCTCGGTGAAGGGACTGCGTAGCACGGGCGAGGTGGCGGCGCCTCGCCCTTTTTTTTTCCGCCGGCCCTAAGCCGGGGCCCGCGAAGCGGGCCGAGAGCGGCGGACCGGTCGCGGTGGCCGGCAGCCGAACGCAGACGGCCGGGGCTGTCAAGCCTTCCTGGCGTCGTTTGTTTTTTTTTTTTTCCCCGGGGGAAGCGGTTCCCTGCGGGATGGGCAAAGACTGGCGGCCGGCGGCGGTCGCCAGCACTCTCGAACGCTGGAAGACCGGGGGACTTGAGCTAGCCGCAGCTTTCCCCCGGTCCCGTTGACCTCAGTGAAGGGAATCGTCTGGAGCGGGTGGCCGGCGGCACCTCCCGCTCCCCCGTTATTACCGATCCAGACCCCCAGGCAGCGCCCGCTGAGGCGTCCCCAGGCACGTCGGAGAGGCTCCGCGGCGGGCCGGCTCTGCCGGTGTTCAGGCCGTCGGAGCACCTCTCGCGGACGTTGCCCGCTCGCCCGCACGCAGAGCCCCGCGTCTGCCGCCCACCCCCGGGTGGCGGCGGGGCGCGCGCGGCCGTCGCTGTCCCAGGAACCGTGGCCGTGGGGCCTCCGCTGCCTTGCCGGCATCGTCAAGGCGCCTCGGGCGCGTCGGAGAGGCTCCACGGTCGGGCCGGCTCTGCCGGTGTTAAGGCCGTCGGGGCGGCTCTCAGCCGACGCTGCCCTCCCGCCCGCACGCAGGGCCCCGCGTCCGCCGCCCACCCCCGGGTGGCGGCGGGGCGCGCGCGGCCGTCGCTGTCCCAGGAACCGTGGCCGTGGGGCCTCCGCTGCCTTGCCGGCATCGTCAAGGCGCCTCGGGCGCGTCGGAGAGGCTCCACGGTCGGGCCGGCTCTGCCGGTGTTAAGGCCGTCGGGGCGGCTCTCAGCCGACGCTGCCCTCCCGCCCGCACGCAGGGCCCCGCGTCCGCCGCCCACCCCCGGGTGGCGGCGGGGCGCGCGCGGCCGTCGCTGTCCCAGGAACCGTGGCCGTGGGGCCTCCGCTGCCTTGCCGGCATCGTCAAGGCGCCTCGGGCGCGTCGGAGAGGCTCCACGGTCGGGCCGGCTCTGCCGGTGTTAAGGCCGTCGGGGCGGCTCTCAGCCGACGCTGCCCTCCCGCCCGCACGCAGGGCCCCGCGTCCGCCGCCCACCCCCGGGTGGCGGCGGGGCGCGCGCGGCCGTCGCTGTCCCAGGAACCGTGGCCGTGGGGCCTCCGCTGCCTTGCCGGCATCGTCAAGGCGCCTCGGGCGCGTCGGAGAGGCTCCACGGTCGGGCCGGCTCTGCCGGTGTTAAGGCCGTCGGGGCGGCTCTCAGCCGACGCTGCCCTCCCGCCCGCACGCAGGGCCCCGCGTCCGCCGCCCACCCCCGGGTGGCGGCGGGGCGCGCGCGGCCGTCGCTGTCCCAGGAACCGTGGCCGTGGGGCCTCCGCTGCCTTGCCGGCATCGTCAAGGCGCCTCGGGCGCGTCGGAGAGGCTCCACGGTCGGGCCGGCTCTGCCGGTGTTAAGGCCGTCGGGGCGGCTCTCAGCCGACGCTGCCCTCCCGCCCGCACGCAGGGCCCCGCGTCCGCCGCCCACCCCCGGGTGGCGGCGGGGCGCGCGCGGCCGTCGCTGTCCCAGGAACCGTGGCCGTGGGGCCTCCGCTGCCTTGCCGGCATCGTCAAGGCGCCTCGGGCGCGTCGGAGAGGCTCCACGGTCGGGCCGGCTCTGCCGGTGTTAAGGCCGTCGGGGCGGCTCTCAGCCGACGCTGCCCTCCCGCCCGCACGCAGGGCCCCGCGTCCGCCGCCCACCCCCGGGTGGCGGCGGGGCGCGCGCGGCCGTCGCTGTCCCAGGAACCGTGGCCGTGGGGCCTCCGCTGCCTTGCCGGCATCGTCAAGGCGCCTCGGGCGCGTCGGAGAGGCTCCACGGTCGGGCCGGCTCTGCCGGTGTTAAGGCCGTCGGGGCGGCTCTCAGCCGACGCTGCCCTCCCGCCCGCACGCAGGGCCCCGCGTCCGCCGCCCACCCCCGGGTGGCGGCGGGGCGCGCGCGGCCGTCGCTGTCCCAGGAACCGTGGCCGTGGGGCCTCCGCTGCCTTGCCGGCATCGTCAAGGCGCCTCGGGCGCGTCGGAGAGGCTCCACGGTCGGGCCGGCTCTGCCGGTGTTAAGGCCGTCGGGGCGGCTCTCAGCCGACGCTGCCCTCCCGCCCGCACGCAGGGCCCCGCGTCCGCCGCCCACCCCCGGGTGGCGGTGGGGCGCGCGCGGCCGTCGCTGTCCCAGGAACCGTGGCCGTGGGGCCTCCGCTCCTTTTTCTTTGCTTTACTGATCGATGAGGCCTTTCGGGTCGCGTCGGAGAGGGCCCCCGGCGGGCCGGCACTTCCGTGCTCCCCGTAATAGGGTGCCACGGCGGTGTCCGGTGTTCAGGCAGGGTGGTCTCCTTTCCAATTCGCTTCCCGTCGCATGCGAGGTGTTGCCTTCCTTCCCCCCGCCGGGCAAAGGGGGGGGTCTTCGGGCTTCCTTACCGAACCGGGCTGTGTGACGGCCGCGTGGCCCCGCGAGCCCTCAGGTGTCCTAAACCACGCGAGGTGCCGGTGCCGGCCTCGGTCCCGGGTGCCCGTGGGTGCCGGCCGCGAGCAGCGCTGGGCGGTGGTGCGGTTGAGGCGAGAAACCGGGGAAAGAAAGCGAGTAGCGGGGCCACCCGGGCGAGGGTGGGCCCCGCGGCGTGTCGCGGGCGGCAGGGGGGCGTCCCCCACCGCCGCTGTCCGCCGCTGGTCGCGTTGGCCTCTGGCGCCGCACCCCCGCCTGCTGCAGAGCGAGCCGCCCCGGCAGGGGCCTCGGTGGCCGGGTCGCGCCCGCCTCGGCGGGTCGCTGCCTCCTCTAGCACGTCCGGTGCTCCCGCGGCGAGGGGGGAGCCGGTCCCCCCTCCCGCAGATCGCCCGCGATCTGCAGCCGGGCCGGCCTCGGGGGCGGGTCAGCCCCGGCCGGCCGATGCCGCGCGGAGCGGGTACGCGCGCGTGCGCG
>NW_028121450.1:397500-405000 GCF_965183815.1 Platalea leucorodia
TGGGGTTTTTTGGGGTTTTCATTTTTAGTTTGGAGCTCCGTAACGGTGTCGATCGTTTGCGCGTCGTGACAGGCCGAGCCCTTCTTAAGAACGTCGCTTTCTTTTTGGAGAGAATTCCGTGGAGCGTCGACGACGTTAACCCTATTAAACGGTGTCGTTAGAGCGGTGCTGTTCTATTACCGTAGCGTTCTACTCATCGATAAGAAACGAATCGACGCAGCCTTTCTTTTGCCACGACGCGATCGCTCTCGCGTCGGAGGGGGAGACCGATCGGTATTTACGCGCGAGCGGTAAACCGTCGGATCCGTGAGTCGATTCGTGAATTCCTTCACGGTAGGGATCGCCCGATAGCCACGAATCCGTACCGCTCCGTCGCCCGCGACCGATCCCCGTGCCGGCGACCGGTTCACGAATCGTTCCTTACCTTCGTGAAACGCGGGCCGGCGCGCGTCGATGCGATCGACAACGAACGGGCAGCGGCAGATCGAGAGGCCTCCCGAGGCCGGGCCCCCCCGCAGGGGTCCGTGTACAGAAGCGCCCGCCCGCCCCGCCTCCTTTTTTATTATCGTTTCTCTCTTTTCCCTTTCTCTTTTTTTCTTTCTTTTTTTTTTTTTTTTTTTTTTTTTTTTTCCCCTTTTACCCCTTAGAACCTTCCTTTATTCTTTTCTCTCGCCGCCCGCCGGGGGCCGCGTTCCCCGCGCCCTCGCTCGCGGCCGCTACCTGATCGGGTCCGTCCCGGCGCGGCCGCGGCGGGGGGTCGCCGGCCTACCTTCCGCGGGGGCTCCGGGCGAAGCTGCTTTCGGCCTGGGGCGGCAAGCCCCTTCCACGTCGCCTCGAGACCTGGCCGGAGCGGAGAAAAACACGGGCCGTCACTCGTTAGCCGGACGGGCCTCTCGCCCGCCCCGGCCCGGCCCGGCCCGGCCCGGCCCAGCCCAGCCCAGCCCAGCCCAGCCGGCGCCGCGATTCCCGGGACGGGCCTCCGTCCCTGAGAAGGCCTCTCCGGGGGCGCGGCCGGGCCTCCGAGGGACGGCGGTCTCGCAGGCCTCTGAGCAAAGTCCTGGCCGGCCACGTGCCCGACAAACGCTCCCCGCGGCCCGGGCCGACTTAGCCGAGCGTCCTCGGAGACGAGGCGCTCTCGCGGCCGCCGCGCCGGAAGATCGGGCCCGCCCGGGGCCGTCTCCCCGCCGCCGGCAAAGGAGCCGTCCCCCCTCGCCTGAGGCCGCCGGGCCCGTCCTCTCGGCGGGACTCACCGCTCCGACGCATCCCGCCGGCGACGGAAACGCCGATGGCCGTCTGTTAGAAGCGCGGCCCGCCTCTCTCTCCGCCGGCCCCGGCCGGGGCCCTGCCGCGCGGTCGCTGGAGCCCGGCCCTGGGGACCCACGTCTCTGCCCGGGCCGAGGCCGGCGGCGGCTGCTTTCCCAGGGACGGCTTCGACCGGCAAGGGCGCGGGCCCGGACACCGACGCCGCCGGCAACGCGGGCTGTAACAGAGAAGGCGGCGTCATCAACAGCGTCGCGAATCTTTTTCGTTTCTTCCCGCGTGCGCGCACCCCAAACTAAACAGGCCCCCGGCGCGGGCACGTGCCCCCCCCGAACCCCCCGCCCCCGGAGAGGCGCCCGGCTCGCCCACAAACGTAACCCCCGGCCCGAACCCCTCGCCCGCCGCTCCACGCGCGTGGGCGCAGGCCCGCGCCCGCCCGCCCGCCCCCCAGACGGGCGCACGTTAGGCACGCGGAGCGCGCGCGCGCGCCTCCCGCTGACGCCGTCGTGCCCCCCCCGCCCCCCCCCCCCCATCCCCCCCGCTAGCCCCCCGGCCCCCCCCCCCCCCCCACCCCCGCCTTCCTACGGCACGTTTGCCGCCCCGGGGAAGGCAGGCGGGAGACTTTAGGACCCAGCGGCATTCCTGCCGGCTCCGTGCCCGGGCGCCAGAGGGGAGTCCCGGGGGCGGGCGGTCTCTCACCCTGGCTGCCGAGTTGCTACCCTGCCCGTGCCCGTGCCCGTGCCCCGGCTCCCGCCTTTCTCTCCCGCTCACTCAGTCAGAAAAAGAGGAGAAAAAACGCAGAAGGGAAGGAAAAAAAAACCCTAACCGACCCAAACAGAAATCTTCTCCGAAAGGAGACGCGGGCCCCCCGCCCCACCCCGTCCCCAGCCTACCTCTGCGCCAGGCTCCCTGCCTGCTCGCCGACCGCTCTCGCCTGCCTCTGCGCCAGCCTCCCTTCCCTGTCGCTGCCGCCGCGGCTGAGCGCAGGACCGTTGGCGCGGCGGGAACCGCTGCCCTTTCCTTGCGGGCAGGGGCCCGGTTGCCGGGCAACGGGGGGACCACCCCCCGACCCCTGCTGCTCCAGGGCGCCGGCGAGTCTGGGGTCGGGGAGGGGCCGCGCCTACCGGGCTGCGGGTCTGCAACTGCAGCGCAGGGAGGGAGGGAGGGGGAGCACACGCACGCGGGCTACGTGCTGGGGCGAGGGGGGGGGGGGGGCAAGGCGTGGGGGGGGGGGGGTGGGGGTGGGGGGGGTGCGTGGGGGGGGGGGGTGCGCGCGCGTGTCTGAGACGCGTATGTCGCGGGGGGCGGGCGCGTCTGCAGGATCGCAGACGTGTGTTTTAATCTATTTATTGTGTTTTAAAAGGTCAGAGTAAAATAAAACGATGGCAAGCGGGGAAAAAAAAAAGGAACAAAACGCACACCCCACCCCACCCCCGCCCCCCCCCCAGCCCCCCCCAAACCCCACACCGCGAAACCAAAAACAAAAGCCGCCGAGCGCCCGGCGGCGCCGGGACCCGGACCCGGCTACGGGCGCCCGGGGTCCTAAAGCCTCCCGGCGGACGGCAAACTCACGCCGGGGAGCCGGGCGGCTCGCGATGGGGGCCGCCGCCTCTACCCGGTCCCCCGCCGGCCAGAGCGTGTGTTCGAGGGGGGCAGACGGAGCGGAGAGGCTGGCCGGGGCGGTGAAGCCGGCCAGCGCGCGGCGGACCACCGGGTCGGGGAAGGGGCGTGCGCGCGTTTGAGTGCGGCGGGTGTTTTTTTTTTTTAAAAAAAAAAAAAAAAGAAATAAAAAATTTAAAAAGTTGTTTATTAATATTTTATTGATGTTTAATCTGGAAAGCGAAGAAGGTCAAATAAGTCTTGCATGAGACAGTACGTTTAAACTTACTGC
Organism: Platalea leucorodia; assembly: GCF_965183815.1. Lineage (NCBI taxonomy): Eukaryota > Metazoa > Chordata > Aves > Pelecaniformes > Threskiornithidae > Platalea > Platalea leucorodia. The sequence goes on from NW_028121450.1 coordinate 400,652, forward strand.
CTTTTCGTTAGAAGCGCTTAAATCTCGGAAACGGCGGGGGGGGGGGGGGGGGGGAATGACCCGGCCCTCCCCGGCCGGCAGAACCGGGAGAGGGTGGCCTCTGTACCGGATTCCCTTAAATATCGAAAAATTGCACACCCCCCCCCCCCCCGCCTCCGCCGCCGCCCCCCCCCCCCCGCACCCGAACCCGGCCGGGAGAACCGGGTCGCACGGTCCAGCCGGCTCGGGAGCACAGAGCGGCCGGCAGGTCTACCGGGCTCCTCGGGGGCCGACAGGTCTACCCGGCTCCGGCAGCGGCCCGCAGGTCTACCCGGCTCCGGCGCAGGCAGCGGCCGTCAGGTCTACCCGGCTCCGGCGCGCGCGCGGCGGCCGACAGGTCTACCCGGCTCCGGCGCCGGCGGTGGCTGCCAGGTCTACCCGGCTCCGGCGCCGGCAGCGGCCCGCAGGTCTACCCGGCTCCGGCGCCGGCGGCGGCCGCCAGGTCTACCCGGCTCCGGCGCGCGCGCGGCGGCCGACAGGTCTACCCGGCTCCGGCGCCGGCGGCGGCTGCCAGGTCTACCCGGCTCCGGCGCCGGCAGCGGCCCGCAGGTCTACCCGGCTCCGGCGCCGGCGGCGGCCGCCAGGTCTACCCGGCTCCGGCGCGCGCGCGGCGGCCGACAGGTCTACCCGGCTCCGGCGCCGGCAGCGGCTGCCAGGTCTACCCGGCTCCGGCGCCGGCAGCGGCCCGCAGGCCTACCCGGCTCCGGCGCCGGCGGCGGCCGCCAGGTCTACCCGGCTCCGGCGCGCGCGCGCGGCGGCTGCCAGGTCTACCCGGCTCCGGCGCCGGCAGTGGCCGTCAGGTCTACCCGGCTCCGGCGCCGGCGGCGGCCGCCAGGTCTACCCGGCTCCGGCGCCGGCGGCGGCTGCCAGGTCTACCCGGCTCCGGCGCGCGTGCGGCGGCTTCCAGGTCTACCCGGCTCCGGAGACCGGGTCGGCGGCTGTCAGGTCTACCCGGCTCCGGTGCCGGCAGCGGCCCGCAGGCCTACCCGGCTCCGGCGCCGGCAGTGGCCGTCAGGTCTACCCGGCTCCGGCGCCGGCGGCGGCCCGCAGGTCTACCCGGCTCCGGCGCCGGCGGCGGCTGTCAGGTCTACCCGGCTCCGGAGACCGGTTCGGCGGCTGTCAGGTCTACCCGGCTCCGGTGCCGGCAGCGGCCCGCAGGCCTACCCGGCTCCGGCGCCGGCAGTGGCCGTCAGGTCTACCCGGCTCCGGCGCCGGCGGCGGCTGTCAGGTCTACCCGGCTCCGGCGCCGGCGGCGGCCGCCAGGTCTACCCGGCTCCGGCGCCGGCGGCGGCTGCCAGGTCTACCCGGCTCCGGCGCCGGCAGCGGCTGCCAGGTCTACCCGGCTCCGGCGCAGGCAGCGGCTGTCAGGTCTACCCGGCTCCGGCGCGCGTGCGGCGGCTTCCAGGTCTACCCGGCTCCGGAGACCGGGTCGGCGGCTGTCAGGTCTACCCGGCTCCGGCGCGCGTGCGGCGGCTGCCAGGTCTACCCGGCTCCGGGAGCCCGGGTCGGCCGCCAGCGGCGGCCGGCGACCCCGGCCTGTCGCTGCCGGAGCGTCCGTCGGACAGGGCGGCCAGGTCTACCCGGCTCCGGCGGGACTTAGTCGCATTTCCGGGGCTGAGCGGTAGACCTGTTGTCCCCTCCGCTTCCTCGGAGCTGCCGAAGGGGTCGCTGCTCTGTGCTGCCTCCAGTTACGTCATCGTAAAAGTCGGCGTCGCTGGCGCGCCTCCCCGGTGGGCGGAGACGGCCGTCTTGGATCTTTCTGGGGGCGGCGACGTACCGGTCCATACTATAGGAGCGAGCGGTGACTCGTCTCCGGAGCAGGGCTAGCGAGCGGCCGTTGGCAGAGCGGCACGAGAGGGAACGGCAGACCCCTCCGCGGGGATCAAGGGCAAAGACCGGCGGCCGGCGGTGGTCGCCGGCACTCGAACGCGCAAGGCCGGGGAAGGGGGTCCAGCCTCTGCGGCGCTTTCTCCTCCCCGGTCCCGCACGGGGCCCGATGATGATGCGAGCTTACTGCCGGCATATGGCGGAAGCAGACGACCGGGGGTTTCGAGCCTGCCGCGGCTTGCCCCGGCTCCGGAGGGCCCAGTGGTGTGGCATGGGCGAGGCTGGCGGCACCTCGCCCTTTTTCTCCGGCCCTAAGCCGGGGCCCGCGAAGCGGGCGCAGAGAGCGGCGGCCGGTCGCGGTGGCCGGCAGCCGAACGCAGACGGCCGGGGGTTTCGAGCCTGCCGCGGCTTTCCCCGGCCCCCGAGAGCCCGAGGACGGCGCGGGCGGAGGCGGCGGCGCCTCGCCCTCCTTTTGCCGGCACGAGCCATACGTGGGCGGCCCGTGGTGTCTGGCTTGCCCTGGCTTCTCGGAGCGCCGGAGGGCTCGGTGAAGGGACTGCGTAGCACGGGCGAGGTGGCGGCGCCTCGCCCTTTTTTTTCTGCCGGCCCTAAGCCGGGGCCCGCGAAGCGGGCGCAGAGAGCGGCGGCCGGTCGCGGTGGCCGGCAGCCGAACGCAGACGGCCGGGGGTTTCGAGCCTGCCGCGGCTTTCCCCGGCCCCCGAGAGCCCGAGGACGGCGCGGGCGGAGGCGGCGGCGCCTCGCCCTCCTTTTGCCGGCACGAGCCATACGTGGGCGGCCCGTGGTGTCTGGCTTGCCCTGGCTTCTCGGAGCGCCGGAGGGCTCGGTGAAGGGACTGCGTAGCACGGGCGAGGTGGCGGCGCCTCGCCCTTTTTTTTCCGCCGGCCCTAAGCCGGGGCCCGCGAAGCGGGCCGAGAGCGGCGGACCGGTCGCGGTGGCCGGCAGCCGAACGCAGACGGCCGGGGCTGTCAAGCCTTCCTGGCGTCGTTTGTTTTTTTTTTTTTCCCCGGGGGAAGCGGTTCCCTGCGGGATGGGCAAAGACTGGCGGCCGGCGGCGGTCGCCAGCACTCTCGAACGCTGGAAGACCGGGGGACTTGAGCTAGCCGCAGCTTTCCCCCGGTCCCGTTGACCTCAGTGAAGGGAATCGTCTGGAGCGGGTGGCCGGCGGCACCTCCCGCTCCCCCGTTATTACCGATCCAGACCCCCAGGCAGCGCCCGCTGAGGCGTCCCCAGGCACGTCGGAGAGGCTCCGCGGCGGGCCGGCTCTGCCGGTGTTCAGGCCGTCGGAGCACCTCTCGCGGACGTTGCCCGCTCGCCCGCACGCAGAGCCCCGCGTCTGCCGCCCACCCCCGGGTGGCGGCGGGGCGCGCGCGGCCGTCGCTGTCCCAGGAACCGTGGCCGTGGGGCCTCCGCTGCCTTGCCGGCATCGTCAAGGCGCCTCGGGCGCGTCGGAGAGGCTCCACGGTCGGGCCGGCTCTGCCGGTGTTAAGGCCGTCGGGGCGGCTCTCAGCCGACGCTGCCCTCCCGCCCGCACGCAGGGCCCCGCGTCCGCCGCCCACCCCCGGGTGGCGGCGGGGCGCGCGCGGCCGTCGCTGTCCCAGGAACCGTGGCCGTGGGGCCTCCGCTGCCTTGCCGGCATCGTCAAGGCGCCTCGGGCGCGTCGGAGAGGCTCCACGGTCGGGCCGGCTCTGCCGGTGTTAAGGCCGTCGGGGCGGCTCTCAGCCGACGCTGCCCTCCCGCCCGCACGCAGGGCCCCGCGTCCGCCGCCCACCCCCGGGTGGCGGCGGGGCGCGCGCGGCCGTCGCTGTCCCAGGAACCGTGGCCGTGGGGCCTCCGCTGCCTTGCCGGCATCGTCAAGGCGCCTCGGGCGCGTCGGAGAGGCTCCACGGTCGGGCCGGCTCTGCCGGTGTTAAGGCCGTCGGGGCGGCTCTCAGCCGACGCTGCCCTCCCGCCCGCACGCAGGGCCCCGCGTCCGCCGCCCACCCCCGGGTGGCGGCGGGGCGCGCGCGGCCGTCGCTGTCCCAGGAACCGTGGCCGTGGGGCCTCCGCTGCCTTGCCGGCATCGTCAAGGCGCCTCGGGCGCGTCGGAGAGGCTCCACGGTCGGGCCGGCTCTGCCGGTGTTAAGGCCGTCGGGGCGGCTCTCAGCCGACGCTGCCCTCCCGCCCGCACGCAGGGCCCCGCGTCCGCCGCCCACCCCCGGGTGGCGGCGGGGCGCGCGCGGCCGTCGCTGTCCCAGGAACCGTGGCCGTGGGGCCTCCGCTGCCTTGCCGGCATCGTCAAGGCGCCTCGGGCGCGTCGGAGAGGCTCCACGGTCGGGCCGGCTCTGCCGGTGTTAAGGCCGTCGGGGCGGCTCTCAGCCGACGCTGCCCTCCCGCCCGCACGCAGGGCCCCGCGTCCGCCGCCCACCCCCGGGTGGCGGCGGGGCGCGCGCGGCCGTCGCTGTCCCAGGAACCGTGGCCGTGGG
>NW_028121450.1:417500-425000 GCF_965183815.1 Platalea leucorodia
TATTTATATTGATATAATAATAATATTTATATAACAATATTATAATATCATGTAATAATATCATATACTCAATATAAATATTAAATATATTAATATTTAGTATTATAAATATTAAGTATATTAAATATTATAGTATATATTATATAATTGAATATAATATTCCTATAATAATAATATTTATACTTTGATAATATTATATTATTATTTAATAACAATAATATAAATTATTATTATTTATTGTTATAAATTAAACAATAATTGTAAATTATAAATTTTCTCCATTTATTATTAGATCATTAAAATTAACAAATTATTAAATGATATTTAACTTATTAATTTATTATTAATTGTTATTATTATTAAATATTATTAAATATCATCATTATTAAATATTATTAATTAAAATGAAGGAATCGTTAATATGCAGTTTATTTAACGTGTTAATTTGTTGTTATTAATTTATGTATTAATCGATTGTTTTACCGTTCCGGTTTCGGTCTTTATTAATTTATTCGTTCGGAAAGGCTTAAAATTCATCCCGAATCGCAGTACGAAAGAGAATCACGCGAGCGTTCTTACCTTCTGGCGCTTCTCCTGATGGAATTCCATGGATCGTTTGGAATCGTGAAATAATTCAGTATTAGTAAACGTTATTCGTCGTAGCAGCGTTAGGATCAGCGCTAACGCTACGAAAAACCTCCTTTTTTCGCTTGTCGTTCTAAAAGCACTACACGTTATTCAATAGGACGACTATCACGAATAATAACTTATTCATCGCTTTCGAATGACGTACCTTATGCACGATTAGTCTTTTATGCGCGATTAGTCTTTTATTCGTTACCGATTCGCCGTTCACAAAACCGTTGAGTATTGGCACGCAGAATATCAAAAGCAAGTCACGCTAGTGCTAATAACACGTCGTGAGTTTATCCTCACGAGAGGATGATGACGACGCTGCTACGACTACCGCCACCGCCGCCGCCGCCGCTAACAAGAATAACAACAGTAGCAATAAATAACGTTCGCGATGATCTTTTCCGAGTAAACAAGAAGTCCCCGACGCCAGTAACGTCGCTATTACTACTCACCGTGCTCACGGTACGGTAGAATTTTTATTTTTTTTACCGCTAGAGAATTAGATTTGGTATGACTTACGTTGGAGTAGTTTCCGGTGGTTTTGGTGGGGTTTTTTGGGGTTTTCATTTTTAGTTTGGAGCTCCGTAACGGTGTCGATCGTTTGCGCGTCGTGACAGGCCGAGCCCTTCTTAAGAACGTCGCTTTCTTTTTGGAGAGAATTCCGTGGAGCGTCGACGACGTTAACCCTATTAAACGGTGTCGTTAGAGCGGTGCTGTTCTATTACCGTAGCGTTCTACTCATCGATAAGAAACGAATCGACGCAGCCTTTCTTTTGCCACGACGCGATCGCTCTCGCGTCGGAGGGGGAGACCGATCGGTATTTACGCGCGAGCGGTAAACCGTCGGATCCGTGAGTCGATTCGTGAATTCCTTCACGGTAGGGATCGCCCGATAGCCACGAATCCGTACCGCTCCGTCGCCCGCGACCGATCCCCGTGCCGGCGACCGGTTCACGAATCGTTCCTTACCTTCGTGAAACGCGGGCCGGCGCGCGTCGATGCGATCGACAACGAACGGGCAGCGGCAGATCGAGAGGCCTCCCGAGGCCGGGCCCCCCCGCAGGGGTCCGTGTACAGAAGCGCCCGCCCGCCCCGCCTCCTTTTTTATTATCGTTTCTCTCTTTTCCCTTTCTCTTTTTTTCTTTCTTTTTTTTTTTTTTTTTTTTTTTTTTTTTCCCCTTTTACCCCTTAGAACCTTCCTTTATTCTTTTCTCTCGCCGCCCGCCGGGGGCCGCGTTCCCCGCGCCCTCGCTCGCGGCCGCTACCTGATCGGGTCCGTCCCGGCGCGGCCGCGGCGGGGGGTCGCCGGCCTACCTTCCGCGGGGGCTCCGGGCGAAGCTGCTTTCGGCCTGGGGCGGCAAGCCCCTTCCACGTCGCCTCGAGACCTGGCCGGAGCGGAGAAAAACACGGGCCGTCACTCGTTAGCCGGACGGGCCTCTCGCCCGCCCCGGCCCGGCCCGGCCCGGCCCGGCCCAGCCCAGCCCAGCCCAGCCCAGCCGGCGCCGCGATTCCCGGGACGGGCCTCCGTCCCTGAGAAGGCCTCTCCGGGGGCGCGGCCGGGCCTCCGAGGGACGGCGGTCTCGCAGGCCTCTGAGCAAAGTCCTGGCCGGCCACGTGCCCGACAAACGCTCCCCGCGGCCCGGGCCGACTTAGCCGAGCGTCCTCGGAGACGAGGCGCTCTCGCGGCCGCCGCGCCGGAAGATCGGGCCCGCCCGGGGCCGTCTCCCCGCCGCCGGCAAAGGAGCCGTCCCCCCTCGCCTGAGGCCGCCGGGCCCGTCCTCTCGGCGGGACTCACCGCTCCGACGCATCCCGCCGGCGACGGAAACGCCGATGGCCGTCTGTTAGAAGCGCGGCCCGCCTCTCTCTCCGCCGGCCCCGGCCGGGGCCCTGCCGCGCGGTCGCTGGAGCCCGGCCCTGGGGACCCACGTCTCTGCCCGGGCCGAGGCCGGCGGCGGCTGCTTTCCCAGGGACGGCTTCGACCGGCAAGGGCGCGGGCCCGGACACCGACGCCGCCGGCAACGCGGGCTGTAACAGAGAAGGCGGCGTCATCAACAGCGTCGCGAATCTTTTTCGTTTCTTCCCGCGTGCGCGCACCCCAAACTAAACAGGCCCCCGGCGCGGGCACGTGCCCCCCCCGAACCCCCCGCCCCCGGAGAGGCGCCCGGCTCGCCCACAAACGTAACCCCCGGCCCGAACCCCTCGCCCGCCGCTCCACGCGCGTGGGCGCAGGCCCGCGCCCGCCCGCCCGCCCCCCAGACGGGCGCACGTTAGGCACGCGGAGCGCGCGCGCGCGCCTCCCGCTGACGCCGTCGTGCCCCCCCCGCCCCCCCCCCCCCATCCCCCCCGCTAGCCCCCCGGCCCCCCCCCCCCCCCCACCCCCGCCTTCCTACGGCACGTTTGCCGCCCCGGGGAAGGCAGGCGGGAGACTTTAGGACCCAGCGGCATTCCTGCCGGCTCCGTGCCCGGGCGCCAGAGGGGAGTCCCGGGGGCGGGCGGTCTCTCACCCTGGCTGCCGAGTTGCTACCCTGCCCGTGCCCGTGCCCGTGCCCCGGCTCCCGCCTTTCTCTCCCGCTCACTCAGTCAGAAAAAGAGGAGAAAAAACGCAGAAGGGAAGGAAAAAAAAACCCTAACCGACCCAAACAGAAATCTTCTCCGAAAGGAGACGCGGGCCCCCCGCCCCACCCCGTCCCCAGCCTACCTCTGCGCCAGGCTCCCTGCCTGCTCGCCGACCGCTCTCGCCTGCCTCTGCGCCAGCCTCCCTTCCCTGTCGCTGCCGCCGCGGCTGAGCGCAGGACCGTTGGCGCGGCGGGAACCGCTGCCCTTTCCTTGCGGGCAGGGGCCCGGTTGCCGGGCAACGGGGGGACCACCCCCCGACCCCTGCTGCTCCAGGGCGCCGGCGAGTCTGGGGTCGGGGAGGGGCCGCGCCTACCGGGCTGCGGGTCTGCAACTGCAGCGCAGGGAGGGAGGGAGGGGGAGCACACGCACGCGGGCTACGTGCTGGGGCGAGGGGGGGGGGGGGGCAAGGCGTGGGGGGGGGGGGGTGGGGGTGGGGGGGGTGCGTGGGGGGGGGGGGTGCGCGCGCGTGTCTGAGACGCGTATGTCGCGGGGGGCGGGCGCGTCTGCAGGATCGCAGACGTGTGTTTTAATCTATTTATTGTGTTTTAAAAGGTCAGAGTAAAATAAAACGATGGCAAGCGGGGAAAAAAAAAAGGAACAAAACGCACACCCCACCCCACCCCCGCCCCCCCCCCAGCCCCCCCCAAACCCCACACCGCGAAACCAAAAACAAAAGCCGCCGAGCGCCCGGCGGCGCCGGGACCCGGACCCGGCTACGGGCGCCCGGGGTCCTAAAGCCTCCCGGCGGACGGCAAACTCACGCCGGGGAGCCGGGCGGCTCGCGATGGGGGCCGCCGCCTCTACCCGGTCCCCCGCCGGCCAGAGCGTGTGTTCGAGGGGGGCAGACGGAGCGGAGAGGCTGGCCGGGGCGGTGAAGCCGGCCAGCGCGCGGCGGACCACCGGGTCGGGGAAGGGGCGTGCGCGCGTTTGAGTGCGGCGGGTGTTTTTTTTTTTTAAAAAAAAAAAAAAAAGAAATAAAAAATTTAAAAAGTTGTTTATTAATATTTTATTGATGTTTAATCTGGAAAGCGAAGAAGGTCAAATAAGTCTTGCATGAGACAGTACGTTTAAACTTACTGCCTTTTCGTTAGAAGCGCTTAAATCTCGGAAACGGCGGGGGGGGGGGGGGGGGGGAATGACCCGGCCCTCCCCGGCCGGCAGAACCGGGAGAGGGTGGCCTCTGTACCGGATTCCCTTAAATATCGAAAAATTGCACACCCCCCCCCCCCCCGCCTCCGCCGCCGCCCCCCCCCCCCCGCACCCGAACCCGGCCGGGAGAACCGGGTCGCACGGTCCAGCCGGCTCGGGAGCACAGAGCGGCCGGCAGGTCTACCGGGCTCCTCGGGGGCCGACAGGTCTACCCGGCTCCGGCAGCGGCCCGCAGGTCTACCCGTCTCCGGCGCAGGCAGCGGCCGTCAGGTCTACCCGGCTCCGGCGCGCGCGCGGCGGCCGACAGGTCTACCCGGCTCCGGCGCCGGCGGTGGCTGCCAGGTCTACCCGGCTCCGGCGCCGGCAGCGGCCCGCAGGTCTACCCGGCTCCGGCGCCGGCGGCGGCCGCCAGGTCTACCCGGCTCCGGCGCGCGCGCGGCGGCCGACAGGTCTACCCGGCTCCGGCGCCGGCGGCGGCTGCCAGGTCTACCCGGCTCCGGCGCCGGCAGCGGCCCGCAGGTCTACCCGGCTCCGGCGCCGGCGGCGGCCGCCAGGTCTACCCGGCTCCGGCGCGCGCGCGGCGGCCGACAGGTCTACCCGGCTCCGGCGCCGGCAGCGGCTGCCAGGTCTACCCGGCTCCGGCGCCGGCAGCGGCCCGCAGGCCTACCCGGCTCCGGCGCCGGCGGCGGCCGCCAGGTCTACCCGGCTCCGGCGCGCGCGCGCGGCGGCTGCCAGGTCTACCCGGCTCCGGCGCCGGCAGTGGCCGTCAGGTCTACCCGGCTCCGGCGCCGGCGGCGGCCGCCAGGTCTACCCGGCTCCGGCGCCGGCGGCGGCTGCCAGGTCTACCCGGCTCCGGCGCGCGTGCGGCGGCTTCCAGGTCTACCCGGCTCCGGAGACCGGGTCGGCGGCTGTCAGGTCTACCCGGCTCCGGCGCCGGCAGCGGCCCGCAGGCCTACCCGGCTCCGGCGCCGGCAGTGGCCGTCAGGTCTACCCGGCTCCGGCGCCGGCGGCGGCCCGCAGGTCTACCCGGCTCCGGCGCCGGCGGCGGCTGTCAGGTCTACCCGGCTCCGGAGACCGGTTCGGCGGCTGTCAGGTCTACCCGGCTCCGGTGCCGGCAGCGGCCCGCAGGCCTACCCGGCTCCGGCGCCGGCAGTGGCCGTCAGGTCTACCCGGCTCCGGCGCCGGCGGCGGCTGTCAGGTCTACCCGGCTCCGGCGCCGGCGGCGGCCGCCAGGTCTACCCGGCTCCGGCGCCGGCGGCGGCTGCCAGGTCTACCCGGCTCCGGCGCCGGCAGCGGCTGCCAGGTCTACCCGGCTCCGGCGCAGGCAGCGGCTGTCAGGTCTACCCGGCTCCGGCGCGCGTGCGGCGGCTTCCAGGTCTACCCGGCTCCGGAGACCGGGTCGGCGGCTGTCAGGTCTACCCGGCTCCGGCGCGCGTGCGGCGGCTGCCAGGTCTACCCGGCTCCGGGAGCCCGGGTCGGCCGCCAGCGGCGGCCGGCGACCCCGGCCTGTCGCTGCCGGAGCGTCCGTCGGACAGGGCGGCCAGGTCTACCCGGCTCCGGCGGGACTTAGTCGCATTTCCGGGGCTGAGCGGTAGACCTGTTGTCCCCTCCGCTTCCTCGGAGCTGCCGAAGGGGTCGCTGCTCTGTGCTGCCTCCAGTTACGTCATCGTAAAAGTCGGCGTCGCTGGCGCGCCTCCCCGGTGGGCGGAGACGGCCGTCTTGGATCTTTCTGGGGGCGGCGACGTACCGGTCCATACTATAGGAGCGAGCGGTGACTCGTCTCCGGAGCAGGGCTAGCGAGCGGCCGTTGGCAGAGCGGCACGAGAGGGAACGGCAGACCCCTCCGCGGGGATCAAGGGCAAAGACCGGCGGCCGGCGGTGGTCGCCGGCACTCGAACGCGCAAGGCCGGGGAAGGGGGTCCAGCCTCTGCGGCGCTTTCTCCTCCCCGGTCCCGCACGGGGCCCGATGATGATGCGAGCTTACTGCCGGCATATGGCGGAAGCAGACGACCGGGGGTTTCGAGCCTGCCGCGGCTTGCCCCGGCTCCGGAGGGCCCAGTGGTGTGGCATGGGCGAGGCTGGCGGCACCTCGCCCTTTTTCTCCGGCCCTAAGCCGGGGCCCGCGAAGCGGGCGCAGAGAGCGGCGGCCGGTCGCGGTGGCCGGCAGCCGAACGCAGACGGCCGGGGGTTTCGAGCCTGCCGCGGCTTTCCCCGGCCCCCGAGAGCCCGAGGACGGCGCGGGCGGAGGCGGCGGCGCCTCGCCCTCCTTTTGCCGGCACGAGCCATACGTGGGCGGCCCGTGGTGTCTGGCTTGCCCTGGCTTCTCGGAGCGCCGGAGGGCTCGGTGAAGGGACTGCGTAGCACGGGCGAGGTGGCGGCGCCTCGCCCTTTTTTTTCTGCCGGCCCTAAGCCGGGGCCCGCGAAGCGGGCGCAGAGAGCGGCGGCCGGTCGCGGTGGCCGGCAGCCGAACGCAGACGGCCGGGGGTTTCGAGCCTGCCGCGGCTTTCCCCGGCCCCCGAGAGCCCGAGGACGGCGCGGGCGGAGGCGGCGGCGCCTCGCCCTCCTTTTGCCGGCACGAGCCATACGTGGGCGGCCCGTGGTGTCTGGCTTGCCCTGGCTTCTCGGAGCGCCGGAGGGCTCGGTGAAGGGACTGCGTAGCACGGGCGAGGTGGCGGCGCCTCGCCCTTTTTTTTCCGCCGGCCCTAAGCCGGGGCCCGCGAAGCGGGCCGAGAGCGGCGGACCGGTCGCGGTGGCCGGCAGCCGAACGCAGACGGCCGGGGCTGTCAAGCCTTCCTGGCGTCGTTTGTTTTTTTTTTTTTCCCCGGGGGAAGCGGTTCCCTGCGGGATGGGCAAAGACTGGCGGCCGGCGGCGGTCGCCAGCACTCTCGAACGCTGGAAGACCGGGGGACTTGAGCTAGCCGCAGCTTTCCCCCGGTCCCGTTGACCTCAGTGAAGGGAATCGTCTGGAGCGGGTGGCCGGCGGCACCTCCCGCTCCCCCGTTATTACCGATCCAGACCCCCAGGCAGCGCCCGCTGAGGCGTCCCCAGGCACGTCGGAGAGGCTCCGCGGCGGGCCGGCTCTGCCGGTGTTCAGGCCGT
>NW_028121450.1:430000-432500 GCF_965183815.1 Platalea leucorodia
TCCCGGCACTGCCCCTCCCGGAGGCGCTCTCCTCCGTCTCGCCGGCCGACGGCCCGCCGCTGCCGCCGCCGCCGCCGCCTCCGCCGCTTCCCTCCGACGTTGCGCGCGCGCGCGCGTCGCCCGGTCGGCGGGGACCGCCGCGTCCCCGCCGCCACCCCGCTCCTCGCCTCCGCTGGCGCCCGCCGCCGGCCGGCGTCCGCCCCCCCGGGGACCGACCCCCGTCCCGCCTGCCTCGCCCGACGGCGGTCCGCTGCCGCCGCCGGGGAGGTGCGGGGGGGGCGCGCGGGCTCCCCTGCCCCGGGGAGGCAAAGAGGGCGCCGCGCCCGGTCAGAGCGCGGGCGGCAGCCGCGCGGGAAGCGGGGGCTGCCGGCGCGGGGCGTGACGAGCCCCGCCGGCCGAGCCCCCGCGCGCGGGCTGGAGGAGGAAGCGGCGAGCGGCGACGAGGGCTGGGGGCGGTAGGTGCGAGCCGGCGAGGGACGAGCGAGAGGGCCTTCGGGGCCGGGGGGGGCGTCCCCCCCGGCCCCCCCCGCAGCGGGGCGGGCTGCTGCGGAAGCAGCCTGCCGGGCCGGCCGGCCGCGCAGGGCCGAGGCCTCCGGGCGTTCCGGGCTGGCGCGCGGCGCCGTCGGGCACGGCGTCGGCGTCGGGGCCCCCCCCCCGCGCCTCCCCGCGTGGGGAGCCGGGGGGAGCTCCGCCGCCGGCGTCGCCGCCCCTTGGGTGGGCGAGGTCCCCGCCGGGTCGCGTCCCGCGCGAGCGGGCGGCCCGAGCCACGGCTCTCCTCTCGGGCGCAGCGCCGGGCTACTGAGGGAAACCCCGGGCCCCGGGCAGGAGGACGAGGCGGTGGCGGCGGACGTCGGGCGCGCCCCCGCGGGCGGACGCTCTCCCGAGGGCGGCAGCGGGAGAGGCACCCCCGCGGGGCCCTTCAGGTCGTTTCCCTCGCCCCAGGGCCAGGTACCTAGCGTCCGCGCTTCAGCGGCCCTCCCTCGGCCAGCCCCGGGGGTCGAAGGCCGCGGAGCCGGGCGGAGGTTTAAAGACTCGGGCGGCTCGATGCGACCCGGGGGTCGGCCGGGCGGCGCTACCTCCAGGGGCGGGAGTTGCTCCCGCGAAGCCCCTGCGCTGGCCGCCGCCCGCGCTCGTCCCGCGGGCAGCCGTGCCGGGGAGGGGTCCCCACTGCCCCCCCCACCCCGCGGTCCGGTCTCGGCGGAGAGACCCGCGGCGCGGTCGGCCGTGGCCGGCCTGCCCGCCTCGAAACGGGCGACCCCGGCGGGAGCGCGGGCTCCGCGCCGGGGCGGCGAGTCCCCGCGGTGGGGGCTCGCCGGGCGGCGCCCCCCCCACCGGGGCCGCCGCGCCTCCGTCGCAGCGCTGCGCCGCGCTGCGCTCCCGCTCCCTCCCCGCCCCGGCGAGCCCTCGGCGGTCTCCCGCCGCCGGCCGCCGGCGAGGGCGGCACCCCGGCCGAGCGGCGGCGTCGTCGCTCGGCGTAGTCGGCCGGCCGGCCGGAGGGCGCCCGCCGCCGGCCGCGGCCGTCCCGGCCCGGGCCCCGCCCGTCGCTTCCCCGCCGCCTTTCCCGGCCGTGCCGGGCGGGCGGGCGGGCGGGCGGGGGCGTCCCACTCCCGTTCTCCGCGTGGAAACGGGGAGAGCGGGCGCCGCCCCCTGTGCCTTAGCTCCGTCCGCCTTCCGCGCGGCGCGTGCCCGCGGAAGGGGTCGAGGCGCGAGAAGCGGCGGCGGCGGCGGTTCCGGGAGGGCGGCCGCTCCGGCGCGGCGGCGGGCGCCGTCCGGCAGGCCGCGGGCGGCGCGTCGCGCGCTCGGGCTTCCGGCGGTCGCCACCTCCGGCGCGGCGGCGGAGCCGCGGAGGGTGCCGGCGGGGCGAGCCGGGGGGGAGCCGGCCGCGGTGGCGCGGCGGAGCTTGCGCGGAGGCGCGCGCGGGGCCGGCGGGGCGCCCCGCTCTGCTGCCCGGCGGCGGGCAGCAGCGGCGTCCGTGTGCCAAGCAGCGAGGCGGGCAGGCGGCGCGGCCGGGCGCGCGCCGCTGCCTCCGTGCGGAGGCCGGGCCGAGCCCGGGCGCCTGGGCCGCCTCCGAAGCGCGCAAGGTGCATTTCCCAGGCGGTCGCCGGGGAGCGCGGGCTCCCCCCGCCCTTGCCGTTCGGGGTGTTGCGTTCCCACCCCCCTCCCCTTTCCTCCGTGTGTGCTCGTACGGTCAGCCGAGGCGAGGCCCGCGCGTCGCGCTTCGCCGCGCCGCGTGGCGTCCCCTCCGCGCGGGCGGAGGGGCGGGCCGGCGCGGGCGGGCGGGCGGCGGTGCCGTCCTCAGAGAAGGGGCCGCTCTTGGCGAGCGGTCCCGGCCCCCCCGCGCGCGCGGGGCGGTGCCGAAAGGCAGACAACTCTTAGCGGTGGATCACTCGGCTCGTGCGTCGATGAAGAACGCAGCTAGCTGCGAGAATTAATGTGAATTGCAGGACACATTGATCATCGACACTTCGAACGCACTTGCGGCCCCGGGTTCCTCCCGGGG
>NW_028121450.1:440000-447500 GCF_965183815.1 Platalea leucorodia
GCCTCCTTTTTTATTATCGTTTCTCTCTTTTCCCTTTCTCTTTTTTTCTTTCTTTTTTTTTTTTTTTTTTTTTTTTTTTTTCCCCTTTTACCCCTTAGAACCTTCCTTTATTCTTTTCTCTCGCCGCCCGCCGGGGGCCGCGTTCCCCGCGCCCTCGCTCGCGGCCGCTACCTGATCGGGTCCGTCCCGGCGCGGCCGCGGCGGGGGGTCGCCGGCCTACCTTCCGCGGGGGCTCCGGGCGAAGCTGCTTTCGGCCTGGGGCGGCAAGCCCCTTCCACGTCGCCTCGAGACCTGGCCGGAGCGGAGAAAAACACGGGCCGTCACTCGTTAGCCGGACGGGCCTCTCGCCCGCCCCGGCCCGGCCCGGCCCGGCCCGGCCCAGCCCAGCCCAGCCCAGCCCAGCCGGCGCCGCGATTCCCGGGACGGGCCTCCGTCCCTGAGAAGGCCTCTCCGGGGGCGCGGCCGGGCCTCCGAGGGACGGCGGTCTCGCAGGCCTCTGAGCAAAGTCCTGGCCGGCCACGTGCCCGACAAACGCTCCCCGCGGCCCGGGCCGACTTAGCCGAGCGTCCTCGGAGACGAGGCGCTCTCGCGGCCGCCGCGCCGGAAGATCGGGCCCGCCCGGGGCCGTCTCCCCGCCGCCGGCAAAGGAGCCGTCCCCCCTCGCCTGAGGCCGCCGGGCCCGTCCTCTCGGCGGGACTCACCGCTCCGACGCATCCCGCCGGCGACGGAAACGCCGATGGCCGTCTGTTAGAAGCGCGGCCCGCCTCTCTCTCCGCCGGCCCCGGCCGGGGCCCTGCCGCGCGGTCGCTGGAGCCCGGCCCTGGGGACCCACGTCTCTGCCCGGGCCGAGGCCGGCGGCGGCTGCTTTCCCAGGGACGGCTTCGACCGGCAAGGGCGCGGGCCCGGACACCGACGCCGCCGGCAACGCGGGCTGTAACAGAGAAGGCGGCGTCATCAACAGCGTCGCGAATCTTTTTCGTTTCTTCCCGCGTGCGCGCACCCCAAACTAAACAGGCCCCCGGCGCGGGCACGTGCCCCCCCCGAACCCCCCGCCCCCGGAGAGGCGCCCGGCTCGCCCACAAACGTAACCCCCGGCCCGAACCCCTCGCCCGCCGCTCCACGCGCGTGGGCGCAGGCCCGCGCCCGCCCGCCCGCCCCCCAGACGGGCGCACGTTAGGCACGCGGAGCGCGCGCGCGCGCCTCCCGCTGACGCCGTCGTGCCCCCCCCGCCCCCCCCCCCCCATCCCCCCCGCTAGCCCCCCGGCCCCCCCCCCCCCCCCACCCCCGCCTTCCTACGGCACGTTTGCCGCCCCGGGGAAGGCAGGCGGGAGACTTTAGGACCCAGCGGCATTCCTGCCGGCTCCGTGCCCGGGCGCCAGAGGGGAGTCCCGGGGGCGGGCGGTCTCTCACCCTGGCTGCCGAGTTGCTACCCTGCCCGTGCCCGTGCCCGTGCCCCGGCTCCCGCCTTTCTCTCCCGCTCACTCAGTCAGAAAAAGAGGAGAAAAAACGCAGAAGGGAAGGAAAAAAAAACCCTAACCGACCCAAACAGAAATCTTCTCCGAAAGGAGACGCGGGCCCCCCGCCCCACCCCGTCCCCAGCCTACCTCTGCGCCAGGCTCCCTGCCTGCTCGCCGACCGCTCTCGCCTGCCTCTGCGCCAGCCTCCCTTCCCTGTCGCTGCCGCCGCGGCTGAGCGCAGGACCGTTGGCGCGGCGGGAACCGCTGCCCTTTCCTTGCGGGCAGGGGCCCGGTTGCCGGGCAACGGGGGGACCACCCCCCGACCCCTGCTGCTCCAGGGCGCCGGCGAGTCTGGGGTCGGGGAGGGGCCGCGCCTACCGGGCTGCGGGTCTGCAACTGCAGCGCAGGGAGGGAGGGAGGGGGAGCACACGCACGCGGGCTACGTGCTGGGGCGAGGGGGGGGGGGGGGCAAGGCGTGGGGGGGGGGGGGTGGGGGTGGGGGGGGTGCGTGGGGGGGGGGGGTGCGCGCGCGTGTCTGAGACGCGTATGTCGCGGGGGGCGGGCGCGTCTGCAGGATCGCAGACGTGTGTTTTAATCTATTTATTGTGTTTTAAAAGGTCAGAGTAAAATAAAACGATGGCAAGCGGGGAAAAAAAAAAGGAACAAAACGCACACCCCACCCCACCCCCGCCCCCCCCCCAGCCCCCCCCAAACCCCACACCGCGAAACCAAAAACAAAAGCCGCCGAGCGCCCGGCGGCGCCGGGACCCGGACCCGGCTACGGGCGCCCGGGGTCCTAAAGCCTCCCGGCGGACGGCAAACTCACGCCGGGGAGCCGGGCGGCTCGCGATGGGGGCCGCCGCCTCTACCCGGTCCCCCGCCGGCCAGAGCGTGTGTTCGAGGGGGGCAGACGGAGCGGAGAGGCTGGCCGGGGCGGTGAAGCCGGCCAGCGCGCGGCGGACCACCGGGTCGGGGAAGGGGCGTGCGCGCGTTTGAGTGCGGCGGGTGTTTTTTTTTTTTAAAAAAAAAAAAAAAAGAAATAAAAAATTTAAAAAGTTGTTTATTAATATTTTATTGATGTTTAATCTGGAAAGCGAAGAAGGTCAAATAAGTCTTGCATGAGACAGTACGTTTAAACTTACTGCCTTTTCGTTAGAAGCGCTTAAATCTCGGAAACGGCGGGGGGGGGGGGGGGGGGGAATGACCCGGCCCTCCCCGGCCGGCAGAACCGGGAGAGGGTGGCCTCTGTACCGGATTCCCTTAAATATCGAAAAATTGCACACCCCCCCCCCCCCCGCCTCCGCCGCCGCCCCCCCCCCCCCGCACCCGAACCCGGCCGGGAGAACCGGGTCGCACGGTCCAGCCGGCTCGGGAGCACAGAGCGGCCGGCAGGTCTACCGGGCTCCTCGGGGGCCGACAGGTCTACCCGGCTCCGGCAGCGGCCCGCAGGTCTACCCGTCTCCGGCGCAGGCAGCGGCCGTCAGGTCTACCCGGCTCCGGCGCGCGCGCGGCGGCCGACAGGTCTACCCGGCTCCGGCGCCGGCGGTGGCTGCCAGGTCTACCCGGCTCCGGCGCCGGCAGCGGCCCGCAGGTCTACCCGGCTCCGGCGCCGGCGGCGGCCGCCAGGTCTACCCGGCTCCGGCGCGCGCGCGGCGGCCGACAGGTCTACCCGGCTCCGGCGCCGGCGGCGGCTGCCAGGTCTACCCGGCTCCGGCGCCGGCAGCGGCCCGCAGGTCTACCCGGCTCCGGCGCCGGCGGCGGCCGCCAGGTCTACCCGGCTCCGGCGCGCGCGCGGCGGCCGACAGGTCTACCCGGCTCCGGCGCCGGCAGCGGCTGCCAGGTCTACCCGGCTCCGGCGCCGGCAGCGGCCCGCAGGCCTACCCGGCTCCGGCGCCGGCGGCGGCCGCCAGGTCTACCCGGCTCCGGCGCGCGCGCGCGGCGGCTGCCAGGTCTACCCGGCTCCGGCGCCGGCAGTGGCCGTCAGGTCTACCCGGCTCCGGCGCCGGCGGCGGCCGCCAGGTCTACCCGGCTCCGGCGCCGGCGGCGGCTGCCAGGTCTACCCGGCTCCGGCGCGCGTGCGGCGGCTTCCAGGTCTACCCGGCTCCGGAGACCGGGTCGGCGGCTGTCAGGTCTACCCGGCTCCGGCGCCGGCAGCGGCCCGCAGGCCTACCCGGCTCCGGCGCCGGCAGTGGCCGTCAGGTCTACCCGGCTCCGGCGCCGGCGGCGGCCCGCAGGTCTACCCGGCTCCGGCGCCGGCGGCGGCTGTCAGGTCTACCCGGCTCCGGAGACCGGTTCGGCGGCTGTCAGGTCTACCCGGCTCCGGTGCCGGCAGCGGCCCGCAGGCCTACCCGGCTCCGGCGCCGGCAGTGGCCGTCAGGTCTACCCGGCTCCGGCGCCGGCGGCGGCTGTCAGGTCTACCCGGCTCCGGCGCCGGCGGCGGCCGCCAGGTCTACCCGGCTCCGGCGCCGGCGGCGGCTGCCAGGTCTACCCGGCTCCGGCGCCGGCAGCGGCTGCCAGGTCTACCCGGCTCCGGCGCAGGCAGCGGCTGTCAGGTCTACCCGGCTCCGGCGCGCGTGCGGCGGCTTCCAGGTCTACCCGGCTCCGGAGACCGGGTCGGCGGCTGTCAGGTCTACCCGGCTCCGGCGCGCGTGCGGCGGCTGCCAGGTCTACCCGGCTCCGGGAGCCC
Source organism: Platalea leucorodia (assembly GCF_965183815.1). Classification (NCBI taxonomy): domain Eukaryota; kingdom Metazoa; phylum Chordata; class Aves; order Pelecaniformes; family Threskiornithidae; genus Platalea; species Platalea leucorodia. The sequence goes on from NW_028121450.1 coordinate 444,144, forward strand.
GGGTCGGCCGCCAGCGGCGGCCGGCGACCCCGGCCTGTCGCTGCCGGAGCGTCCGTCGGACAGGGCGGCCAGGTCTACCCGGCTCCGGCGGGACTTAGTCGCATTTCCGGGGCTGAGCGGTAGACCTGTTGTCCCCTCCGCTTCCTCGGAGCTGCCGAAGGGGTCGCTGCTCTGTGCTGCCTCCAGTTACGTCATCGTAAAAGTCGGCGTCGCTGGCGCGCCTCCCCGGTGGGCGGAGACGGCCGTCTTGGATCTTTCTGGGGGCGGCGACGTACCGGTCCATACTATAGGAGCGAGCGGTGACTCGTCTCCGGAGCAGGGCTAGCGAGCGGCCGTTGGCAGAGCGGCACGAGAGGGAACGGCAGACCCCTCCGCGGGGATCAAGGGCAAAGACCGGCGGCCGGCGGTGGTCGCCGGCACTCGAACGCGCAAGGCCGGGGAAGGGGGTCCAGCCTCTGCGGCGCTTTCTCCTCCCCGGTCCCGCACGGGGCCCGATGATGATGCGAGCTTACTGCCGGCATATGGCGGAAGCAGACGACCGGGGGTTTCGAGCCTGCCGCGGCTTGCCCCGGCTCCGGAGGGCCCAGTGGTGTGGCATGGGCGAGGCTGGCGGCACCTCGCCCTTTTTCTCCGGCCCTAAGCCGGGGCCCGCGAAGCGGGCGCAGAGAGCGGCGGCCGGTCGCGGTGGCCGGCAGCCGAACGCAGACGGCCGGGGGTTTCGAGCCTGCCGCGGCTTTCCCCGGCCCCCGAGAGCCCGAGGACGGCGCGGGCGGAGGCGGCGGCGCCTCGCCCTCCTTTTGCCGGCACGAGCCATACGTGGGCGGCCCGTGGTGTCTGGCTTGCCCTGGCTTCTCGGAGCGCCGGAGGGCTCGGTGAAGGGACTGCGTAGCACGGGCGAGGTGGCGGCGCCTCGCCCTTTTTTTTCTGCCGGCCCTAAGCCGGGGCCCGCGAAGCGGGCGCAGAGAGCGGCGGCCGGTCGCGGTGGCCGGCAGCCGAACGCAGACGGCCGGGGGTTTCGAGCCTGCCGCGGCTTTCCCCGGCCCCCGAGAGCCCGAGGACGGCGCGGGCGGAGGCGGCGGCGCCTCGCCCTCCTTTTGCCGGCACGAGCCATACGTGGGCGGCCCGTGGTGTCTGGCTTGCCCTGGCTTCTCGGAGCGCCGGAGGGCTCGGTGAAGGGACTGCGTAGCACGGGCGAGGTGGCGGCGCCTCGCCCTTTTTTTTCCGCCGGCCCTAAGCCGGGGCCCGCGAAGCGGGCCGAGAGCGGCGGACCGGTCGCGGTGGCCGGCAGCCGAACGCAGACGGCCGGGGCTGTCAAGCCTTCCTGGCGTCGTTTGTTTTTTTTTTTTTCCCCGGGGGAAGCGGTTCCCTGCGGGATGGGCAAAGACTGGCGGCCGGCGGCGGTCGCCAGCACTCTCGAACGCTGGAAGACCGGGGGACTTGAGCTAGCCGCAGCTTTCCCCCGGTCCCGTTGACCTCAGTGAAGGGAATCGTCTGGAGCGGGTGGCCGGCGGCACCTCCCGCTCCCCCGTTATTACCGATCCAGACCCCCAGGCAGCGCCCGCTGAGGCGTCCCCAGGCACGTCGGAGAGGCTCCGCGGCGGGCCGGCTCTGCCGGTGTTCAGGCCGTCGGAGCACCTCTCGCGGACGTTGCCCGCTCGCCCGCACGCAGAGCCCCGCGTCTGCCGCCCACCCCCGGGTGGCGGCGGGGCGCGCGCGGCCGTCGCTGTCCCAGGAACCGTGGCCGTGGGGCCTCCGCTGCCTTGCCGGCATCGTCAAGGCGCCTCGGGCGCGTCGGAGAGGCTCCACGGTCGGGCCGGCTCTGCCGGTGTTAAGGCCGTCGGGGCGGCTCTCAGCCGACGCTGCCCTCCCGCCCGCACGCAGGGCCCCGCGTCCGCCGCCCACCCCCGGGTGGCGGCGGGGCGCGCGCGGCCGTCGCTGTCCCAGGAACCGTGGCCGTGGGGCCTCCGCTGCCTTGCCGGCATCGTCAAGGCGCCTCGGGCGCGTCGGAGAGGCTCCACGGTCGGGCCGGCTCTGCCGGTGTTAAGGCCGTCGGGGCGGCTCTCAGCCGACGCTGCCCTCCCGCCCGCACGCAGGGCCCCGCGTCCGCCGCCCACCCCCGGGTGGCGGCGGGGCGCGCGCGGCCGTCGCTGTCCCAGGAACCGTGGCCGTGGGGCCTCCGCTGCCTTGCCGGCATCGTCAAGGCGCCTCGGGCGCGTCGGAGAGGCTCCACGGTCGGGCCGGCTCTGCCGGTGTTAAGGCCGTCGGGGCGGCTCTCAGCCGACGCTGCCCTCCCGCCCGCACGCAGGGCCCCGCGTCCGCCGCCCACCCCCGGGTGGCGGCGGGGCGCGCGCGGCCGTCGCTGTCCCAGGAACCGTGGCCGTGGGGCCTCCGCTGCCTTGCCGGCATCGTCAAGGCGCCTCGGGCGCGTCGGAGAGGCTCCACGGTCGGGCCGGCTCTGCCGGTGTTAAGGCCGTCGGGGCGGCTCTCAGCCGACGCTGCCCTCCCGCCCGCACGCAGGGCCCCGCGTCCGCCGCCCACCCCCGGGTGGCGGCGGGGCGCGCGCGGCCGTCGCTGTCCCAGGAACCGTGGCCGTGGGGCCTCCGCTGCCTTGCCGGCATCGTCAAGGCGCCTCGGGCGCGTCGGAGAGGCTCCACGGTCGGGCCGGCTCTGCCGGTGTTAAGGCCGTCGGGGCGGCTCTCAGCCGACGCTGCCCTCCCGCCCGCACGCAGGGCCCCGCGTCCGCCGCCCACCCCCGGGTGGCGGCGGGGCGCGCGCGGCCGTCGCTGTCCCAGGAACCGTGGCCGTGGGGCCTCCGCTGCCTTGCCGGCATCGTCAAGGCGCCTCGGGCGCGTCGGAGAGGCTCCACGGTCGGGCCGGCTCTGCCGGTGTTAAGGCCGTCGGGGCGGCTCTCAGCCGACGCTGCCCTCCCGCCCGCACGCAGGGCCCCGCGTCCGCCGCCCACCCCCGGGTGGCGGCGGGGCGCGCGCGGCCGTCGCTGTCCCAGGAACCGTGGCCGTGGGGCCTCCGCTGCCTTGCCGGCATCGTCAAGGCGCCTCGGGCGCGTCGGAGAGGCTCCACGGTCGGGCCGGCTCTGCCGGTGTTAAGGCCGTCGGGGCGGCTCTCAGCCGACGCTGCCCTCCCGCCCGCACGCAGGGCCCCGCGTCCGCCGCCCACCCCCGGGTGGCGGTGGGGCGCGCGCGGCCGTCGCTGTCCCAGGAACCGTGGCCGTGGGGCCTCCGCTCCTTTTTCTTTGCTTTACTGATCGATGAGGCCTTTCGGGTCGCGTCGGAGAGGGCCCCCGGCGGGCCGGCACTTCCGTGCTCCCCGTAATAGGGTGCCACGGCGGTGTCCGGTGTT
>NW_028121450.1:460000-470000 GCF_965183815.1 Platalea leucorodia
TTAATATTTTCCTGTGACCTATTTTATTGAACTCGTTATGTATTAATCTATTCCTCGGATTATTCATTCGTGTCATTATCGTCATTACTGATATAAGGAATTAATTGTTTTCGTTTAATGAATTAATTAATTAATACCTATTAGCGTCATTAGATATTACTCTATATTATTAATTAATTTATTACTATAAATAATTTTAATCATTAAACTTTAATAATAATATAGATTATTATTATTTAATAATAATAATATAAATTATCATTATAAATTATTATTATTTAAGAATAATTTATATTATTATTTAATTAATATATTTAATAATATTTTATATATAAATATGTAATAATAGTATTTTATATATATTTAAATATATTTAATGATATATTTGATTAATACATTTAATAATATTTATATTGATATAATAATAATATTTATATAACAATATTATAATATCATGTAATAATATCATATACTCAATATAAATATTAAATATATTAATATTTAGTATTATAAATATTAAGTATATTAAATATTATAGTATATATTATATAATTGAATATAATATTCCTATAATAATAATATTTATACTTTGATAATATTATATTATTATTTAATAACAATAATATAAATTATTATTATTTATTGTTATAAATTAAACAATAATTGTAAATTATAAATTTTCTCCATTTATTATTAGATCATTAAAATTAACAAATTATTAAATGATATTTAACTTATTAATTTATTATTAATTGTTATTATTATTAAATATTATTAAATATCATCATTATTAAATATTATTAATTAAAATGAAGGAATCGTTAATATGCAGTTTATTTAACGTGTTAATTTGTTGTTATTAATTTATGTATTAATCGATTGTTTTACCGTTCCGGTTTCGGTCTTTATTAATTTATTCGTTCGGAAAGGCTTAAAATTCATCCCGAATCGCAGTACGAAAGAGAATCACGCGAGCGTTCTTACCTTCTGGCGCTTCTCCTGATGGAATTCCATGGATCGTTTGGAATCGTGAAATAATTCAGTATTAGTAAACGTTATTCGTCGTAGCAGCGTTAGGATCAGCGCTAACGCTACGAAAAACCTCCTTTTTTCGCTTGTCGTTCTAAAAGCACTACACGTTATTCAATAGGACGACTATCACGAATAATAACTTATTCATCGCTTTCGAATGACGTACCTTATGCACGATTAGTCTTTTATGCGCGATTAGTCTTTTATTCGTTACCGATTCGCCGTTCACAAAACCGTTGAGTATTGGCACGCAGAATATCAAAAGCAAGTCACGCTAGTGCTAATAACACGTCGTGAGTTTATCCTCACGAGAGGATGATGACGACGCTGCTACGACTACCGCCACCGCCGCCGCCGCCGCTAACAAGAATAACAACAGTAGCAATAAATAACGTTCGCGATGATCTTTTCCGAGTAAACAAGAAGTCCCCGACGCCAGTAACGTCGCTATTACTACTCACCGTGCTCACGGTACGGTAGAATTTTTATTTTTTTTACCGCTAGAGAATTAGATTTGGTATGACTTACGTTGGAGTAGTTTCCGGTGGTTTTGGTGGGGTTTTTTGGGGTTTTCATTTTTAGTTTGGAGCTCCGTAACGGTGTCGATCGTTTGCGCGTCGTGACAGGCCGAGCCCTTCTTAAGAACGTCGCTTTCTTTTTGGAGAGAATTCCGTGGAGCGTCGACGACGTTAACCCTATTAAACGGTGTCGTTAGAGCGGTGCTGTTCTATTACCGTAGCGTTCTACTCATCGATAAGAAACGAATCGACGCAGCCTTTCTTTTGCCACGACGCGATCGCTCTCGCGTCGGAGGGGGAGACCGATCGGTATTTACGCGCGAGCGGTAAACCGTCGGATCCGTGAGTCGATTCGTGAATTCCTTCACGGTAGGGATCGCCCGATAGCCACGAATCCGTACCGCTCCGTCGCCCGCGACCGATCCCCGTGCCGGCGACCGGTTCACGAATCGTTCCTTACCTTCGTGAAACGCGGGCCGGCGCGCGTCGATGCGATCGACAACGAACGGGCAGCGGCAGATCGAGAGGCCTCCCGAGGCCGGGCCCCCCCGCAGGGGTCCGTGTACAGAAGCGCCCGCCCGCCCCGCCTCCTTTTTTATTATCGTTTCTCTCTTTTCCCTTTCTCTTTTTTTCTTTCTTTTTTTTTTTTTTTTTTTTTTTTTTTTTCCCCTTTTACCCCTTAGAACCTTCCTTTATTCTTTTCTCTCGCCGCCCGCCGGGGGCCGCGTTCCCCGCGCCCTCGCTCGCGGCCGCTACCTGATCGGGTCCGTCCCGGCGCGGCCGCGGCGGGGGGTCGCCGGCCTACCTTCCGCGGGGGCTCCGGGCGAAGCTGCTTTCGGCCTGGGGCGGCAAGCCCCTTCCACGTCGCCTCGAGACCTGGCCGGAGCGGAGAAAAACACGGGCCGTCACTCGTTAGCCGGACGGGCCTCTCGCCCGCCCCGGCCCGGCCCGGCCCGGCCCGGCCCAGCCCAGCCCAGCCCAGCCCAGCCGGCGCCGCGATTCCCGGGACGGGCCTCCGTCCCTGAGAAGGCCTCTCCGGGGGCGCGGCCGGGCCTCCGAGGGACGGCGGTCTCGCAGGCCTCTGAGCAAAGTCCTGGCCGGCCACGTGCCCGACAAACGCTCCCCGCGGCCCGGGCCGACTTAGCCGAGCGTCCTCGGAGACGAGGCGCTCTCGCGGCCGCCGCGCCGGAAGATCGGGCCCGCCCGGGGCCGTCTCCCCGCCGCCGGCAAAGGAGCCGTCCCCCCTCGCCTGAGGCCGCCGGGCCCGTCCTCTCGGCGGGACTCACCGCTCCGACGCATCCCGCCGGCGACGGAAACGCCGATGGCCGTCTGTTAGAAGCGCGGCCCGCCTCTCTCTCCGCCGGCCCCGGCCGGGGCCCTGCCGCGCGGTCGCTGGAGCCCGGCCCTGGGGACCCACGTCTCTGCCCGGGCCGAGGCCGGCGGCGGCTGCTTTCCCAGGGACGGCTTCGACCGGCAAGGGCGCGGGCCCGGACACCGACGCCGCCGGCAACGCGGGCTGTAACAGAGAAGGCGGCGTCATCAACAGCGTCGCGAATCTTTTTCGTTTCTTCCCGCGTGCGCGCACCCCAAACTAAACAGGCCCCCGGCGCGGGCACGTGCCCCCCCCGAACCCCCCGCCCCCGGAGAGGCGCCCGGCTCGCCCACAAACGTAACCCCCGGCCCGAACCCCTCGCCCGCCGCTCCACGCGCGTGGGCGCAGGCCCGCGCCCGCCCGCCCGCCCCCCAGACGGGCGCACGTTAGGCACGCGGAGCGCGCGCGCGCGCCTCCCGCTGACGCCGTCGTGCCCCCCCCGCCCCCCCCCCCCCATCCCCCCCGCTAGCCCCCCGGCCCCCCCCCCCCCCCCACCCCCGCCTTCCTACGGCACGTTTGCCGCCCCGGGGAAGGCAGGCGGGAGACTTTAGGACCCAGCGGCATTCCTGCCGGCTCCGTGCCCGGGCGCCAGAGGGGAGTCCCGGGGGCGGGCGGTCTCTCACCCTGGCTGCCGAGTTGCTACCCTGCCCGTGCCCGTGCCCGTGCCCCGGCTCCCGCCTTTCTCTCCCGCTCACTCAGTCAGAAAAAGAGGAGAAAAAACGCAGAAGGGAAGGAAAAAAAAACCCTAACCGACCCAAACAGAAATCTTCTCCGAAAGGAGACGCGGGCCCCCCGCCCCACCCCGTCCCCAGCCTACCTCTGCGCCAGGCTCCCTGCCTGCTCGCCGACCGCTCTCGCCTGCCTCTGCGCCAGCCTCCCTTCCCTGTCGCTGCCGCCGCGGCTGAGCGCAGGACCGTTGGCGCGGCGGGAACCGCTGCCCTTTCCTTGCGGGCAGGGGCCCGGTTGCCGGGCAACGGGGGGACCACCCCCCGACCCCTGCTGCTCCAGGGCGCCGGCGAGTCTGGGGTCGGGGAGGGGCCGCGCCTACCGGGCTGCGGGTCTGCAACTGCAGCGCAGGGAGGGAGGGAGGGGGAGCACACGCACGCGGGCTACGTGCTGGGGCGAGGGGGGGGGGGGGGCAAGGCGTGGGGGGGGGGGGGTGGGGGTGGGGGGGGTGCGTGGGGGGGGGGGGTGCGCGCGCGTGTCTGAGACGCGTATGTCGCGGGGGGCGGGCGCGTCTGCAGGATCGCAGACGTGTGTTTTAATCTATTTATTGTGTTTTAAAAGGTCAGAGTAAAATAAAACGATGGCAAGCGGGGAAAAAAAAAAGGAACAAAACGCACACCCCACCCCACCCCCGCCCCCCCCCCAGCCCCCCCCAAACCCCACACCGCGAAACCAAAAACAAAAGCCGCCGAGCGCCCGGCGGCGCCGGGACCCGGACCCGGCTACGGGCGCCCGGGGTCCTAAAGCCTCCCGGCGGACGGCAAACTCACGCCGGGGAGCCGGGCGGCTCGCGATGGGGGCCGCCGCCTCTACCCGGTCCCCCGCCGGCCAGAGCGTGTGTTCGAGGGGGGCAGACGGAGCGGAGAGGCTGGCCGGGGCGGTGAAGCCGGCCAGCGCGCGGCGGACCACCGGGTCGGGGAAGGGGCGTGCGCGCGTTTGAGTGCGGCGGGTGTTTTTTTTTTTTAAAAAAAAAAAAAAAAGAAATAAAAAATTTAAAAAGTTGTTTATTAATATTTTATTGATGTTTAATCTGGAAAGCGAAGAAGGTCAAATAAGTCTTGCATGAGACAGTACGTTTAAACTTACTGCCTTTTCGTTAGAAGCGCTTAAATCTCGGAAACGGCGGGGGGGGGGGGGGGGGGGAATGACCCGGCCCTCCCCGGCCGGCAGAACCGGGAGAGGGTGGCCTCTGTACCGGATTCCCTTAAATATCGAAAAATTGCACACCCCCCCCCCCCCCGCCTCCGCCGCCGCCCCCCCCCCCCCGCACCCGAACCCGGCCGGGAGAACCGGGTCGCACGGTCCAGCCGGCTCGGGAGCACAGAGCGGCCGGCAGGTCTACCGGGCTCCTCGGGGGCCGACAGGTCTACCCGGCTCCGGCAGCGGCCCGCAGGTCTACCCGTCTCCGGCGCAGGCAGCGGCCGTCAGGTCTACCCGGCTCCGGCGCGCGCGCGGCGGCCGACAGGTCTACCCGGCTCCGGCGCCGGCGGTGGCTGCCAGGTCTACCCGGCTCCGGCGCCGGCAGCGGCCCGCAGGTCTACCCGGCTCCGGCGCCGGCGGCGGCCGCCAGGTCTACCCGGCTCCGGCGCGCGCGCGGCGGCCGACAGGTCTACCCGGCTCCGGCGCCGGCGGCGGCTGCCAGGTCTACCCGGCTCCGGCGCCGGCAGCGGCCCGCAGGTCTACCCGGCTCCGGCGCCGGCGGCGGCCGCCAGGTCTACCCGGCTCCGGCGCGCGCGCGGCGGCCGACAGGTCTACCCGGCTCCGGCGCCGGCAGCGGCTGCCAGGTCTACCCGGCTCCGGCGCCGGCAGCGGCCCGCAGGCCTACCCGGCTCCGGCGCCGGCGGCGGCCGCCAGGTCTACCCGGCTCCGGCGCGCGCGCGCGGCGGCTGCCAGGTCTACCCGGCTCCGGCGCCGGCAGTGGCCGTCAGGTCTACCCGGCTCCGGCGCCGGCGGCGGCCGCCAGGTCTACCCGGCTCCGGCGCCGGCGGCGGCTGCCAGGTCTACCCGGCTCCGGCGCGCGTGCGGCGGCTTCCAGGTCTACCCGGCTCCGGAGACCGGGTCGGCGGCTGTCAGGTCTACCCGGCTCCGGCGCCGGCAGCGGCCCGCAGGCCTACCCGGCTCCGGCGCCGGCAGTGGCCGTCAGGTCTACCCGGCTCCGGCGCCGGCGGCGGCCCGCAGGTCTACCCGGCTCCGGCGCCGGCGGCGGCTGTCAGGTCTACCCGGCTCCGGAGACCGGTTCGGCGGCTGTCAGGTCTACCCGGCTCCGGTGCCGGCAGCGGCCCGCAGGCCTACCCGGCTCCGGCGCCGGCAGTGGCCGTCAGGTCTACCCGGCTCCGGCGCCGGCGGCGGCTGTCAGGTCTACCCGGCTCCGGCGCCGGCGGCGGCCGCCAGGTCTACCCGGCTCCGGCGCCGGCGGCGGCTGCCAGGTCTACCCGGCTCCGGCGCCGGCAGCGGCTGCCAGGTCTACCCGGCTCCGGCGCAGGCAGCGGCTGTCAGGTCTACCCGGCTCCGGCGCGCGTGCGGCGGCTTCCAGGTCTACCCGGCTCCGGAGACCGGGTCGGCGGCTGTCAGGTCTACCCGGCTCCGGCGCGCGTGCGGCGGCTGCCAGGTCTACCCGGCTCCGGGAGCCCGGGTCGGCCGCCAGCGGCGGCCGGCGACCCCGGCCTGTCGCTGCCGGAGCGTCCGTCGGACAGGGCGGCCAGGTCTACCCGGCTCCGGCGGGACTTAGTCGCATTTCCGGGGCTGAGCGGTAGACCTGTTGTCCCCTCCGCTTCCTCGGAGCTGCCGAAGGGGTCGCTGCTCTGTGCTGCCTCCAGTTACGTCATCGTAAAAGTCGGCGTCGCTGGCGCGCCTCCCCGGTGGGCGGAGACGGCCGTCTTGGATCTTTCTGGGGGCGGCGACGTACCGGTCCATACTATAGGAGCGAGCGGTGACTCGTCTCCGGAGCAGGGCTAGCGAGCGGCCGTTGGCAGAGCGGCACGAGAGGGAACGGCAGACCCCTCCGCGGGGATCAAGGGCAAAGACCGGCGGCCGGCGGTGGTCGCCGGCACTCGAACGCGCAAGGCCGGGGAAGGGGGTCCAGCCTCTGCGGCGCTTTCTCCTCCCCGGTCCCGCACGGGGCCCGATGATGATGCGAGCTTACTGCCGGCATATGGCGGAAGCAGACGACCGGGGGTTTCGAGCCTGCCGCGGCTTGCCCCGGCTCCGGAGGGCCCAGTGGTGTGGCATGGGCGAGGCTGGCGGCACCTCGCCCTTTTTCTCCGGCCCTAAGCCGGGGCCCGCGAAGCGGGCGCAGAGAGCGGCGGCCGGTCGCGGTGGCCGGCAGCCGAACGCAGACGGCCGGGGGTTTCGAGCCTGCCGCGGCTTTCCCCGGCCCCCGAGAGCCCGAGGACGGCGCGGGCGGAGGCGGCGGCGCCTCGCCCTCCTTTTGCCGGCACGAGCCATACGTGGGCGGCCCGTGGTGTCTGGCTTGCCCTGGCTTCTCGGAGCGCCGGAGGGCTCGGTGAAGGGACTGCGTAGCACGGGCGAGGTGGCGGCGCCTCGCCCTTTTTTTTCTGCCGGCCCTAAGCCGGGGCCCGCGAAGCGGGCGCAGAGAGCGGCGGCCGGTCGCGGTGGCCGGCAGCCGAACGCAGACGGCCGGGGGTTTCGAGCCTGCCGCGGCTTTCCCCGGCCCCCGAGAGCCCGAGGACGGCGCGGGCGGAGGCGGCGGCGCCTCGCCCTCCTTTTGCCGGCACGAGCCATACGTGGGCGGCCCGTGGTGTCTGGCTTGCCCTGGCTTCTCGGAGCGCCGGAGGGCTCGGTGAAGGGACTGCGTAGCACGGGCGAGGTGGCGGCGCCTCGCCCTTTTTTTTCCGCCGGCCCTAAGCCGGGGCCCGCGAAGCGGGCCGAGAGCGGCGGACCGGTCGCGGTGGCCGGCAGCCGAACGCAGACGGCCGGGGCTGTCAAGCCTTCCTGGCGTCGTTTGTTTTTTTTTTTTTCCCCGGGGGAAGCGGTTCCCTGCGGGATGGGCAAAGACTGGCGGCCGGCGGCGGTCGCCAGCACTCTCGAACGCTGGAAGACCGGGGGACTTGAGCTAGCCGCAGCTTTCCCCCGGTCCCGTTGACCTCAGTGAAGGGAATCGTCTGGAGCGGGTGGCCGGCGGCACCTCCCGCTCCCCCGTTATTACCGATCCAGACCCCCAGGCAGCGCCCGCTGAGGCGTCCCCAGGCACGTCGGAGAGGCTCCGCGGCGGGCCGGCTCTGCCGGTGTTCAGGCCGTCGGAGCACCTCTCGCGGACGTTGCCCGCTCGCCCGCACGCAGAGCCCCGCGTCTGCCGCCCACCCCCGGGTGGCGGCGGGGCGCGCGCGGCCGTCGCTGTCCCAGGAACCGTGGCCGTGGGGCCTCCGCTGCCTTGCCGGCATCGTCAAGGCGCCTCGGGCGCGTCGGAGAGGCTCCACGGTCGGGCCGGCTCTGCCGGTGTTAAGGCCGTCGGGGCGGCTCTCAGCCGACGCTGCCCTCCCGCCCGCACGCAGGGCCCCGCGTCCGCCGCCCACCCCCGGGTGGCGGCGGGGCGCGCGCGGCCGTCGCTGTCCCAGGAACCGTGGCCGTGGGGCCTCCGCTGCCTTGCCGGCATCGTCAAGGCGCCTCGGGCGCGTCGGAGAGGCTCCACGGTCGGGCCGGCTCTGCCGGTGTTAAGGCCGTCGGGGCGGCTCTCAGCCGACGCTGCCCTCCCGCCCGCACGCAGGGCCCCGCGTCCGCCGCCCACCCCCGGGTGGCGGCGGGGCGCGCGCGGCCGTCGCTGTCCCAGGAACCGTGGCCGTGGGGCCTCCGCTGCCTTGCCGGCATCGTCAAGGCGCCTCGGGCGCGTCGGAGAGGCTCCACGGTCGGGCCGGCTCTGCCGGTGTTAAGGCCGTCGGGGCGGCTCTCAGCCGACGCTGCCCTCCCGCCCGCACGCAGGGCCCCGCGTCCGCCGCCCACCCCCGGGTGGCGGCGGGGCGCGCGCGGCCGTCGCTGTCCCAGGAACCGTGGCCGTGGGGCCTCCGCTGCCTTGCCGGCATCGTCAAGGCGCCTCGGGCGCGTCGGAGAGGCTCCACGGTCGGGCCGGCTCTGCCGGTGTTAAGGCCGTCGGGGCGGCTCTCAGCCGACGCTGCCCTCCCGCCCGCACGCAGGGCCCCGCGTCCGCCGCCCACCCCCGGGTGGCGGCGGGGCGCGCGCGGCCGTCGCTGTCCCAGGAACCGTGGCCGTGGGGCCTCCGCTGCCTTGCCGGCATCGTCAAGGCGCCTCGGGCGCGTCGGAGAGGCTCCACGGTCGGGCCGGCTCTGCCGGTGTTAAGGCCGTCGGGGCGGCTCTCAGCCGACGCTGCCCTCCCGCCCGCACGCAGGGCCCCGCGTCCGCCGCCCACCCCCGGGTGGCGGCGGGGCGCGCGCGGCCGTCGCTGTCCCAGGAACCGTGGCCGTGGGGCCTCCGCTGCCTTGCCGGCATCGTCAAGGCGCCTCGGGCGCGTCGGAGAGGCTCCACGGTCGGGCCGGCTCTGCCGGTGTTAAGGCCGTCGGGGCGGCTCTCAGCCGACGCTGCCCTCCCGCCCGCACGCAGGGCCCCGCGTCCGCCGCCCACCCCCGGGTGGCGGCGGGGCGCGCGCGGCCGTCGCTGTCCCAGGAACCGTGGCCGTGGGGCCTCCGCTGCCTTGCCGGCATCGTCAAGGCGCCTCGGGCGCGTCGGAGAGGCTCCACGGTCGGGCCGGCTCTGCCGGTGTTAAGGCCGTCGGGGCGGCTCTCAGCCGACGCTGCCCTCCCGCCCGCACGCAGGGCCCCGCGTCCGCCGCCCACCCCCGGGTGGCGGTGGGGCGCGCGCGGCCGTCGCTGTCCCAGGAACCGTGGCCGTGGGGCCTCCGCTCCTTTTTCTTTGCTTTACTGATCGATGAGGCCTTTCGGGTCGCGTCGGAGAGGGCCCCCGGCGGGCCGGCACTTCCGTGCTCCCCGTAATAGGGTGCCACGGCGGTGTCCGGTGTTCAGGCAGGGTGGTCTCCTTTCCAATTCGCTTCCCGTCGCATGCGAGGTGTTGCCTTCCTTCCCCCCGCCGGGCAAAGGGGGGGGTCTTCGGGCTTCCTTACCGAACCGGGCTGTGTGACGGCCGCGTGGCCCCGCGAGCCCTCAGGTGTCCTAAACCACGCGAGGTGCCGGTGCCGGCCTCGGTCCCGGGTGCCCGTGGGTGCCGGCCGCGAGCAGCGCTGGGCGGTGGTGCGGTTGAGGCGAGAAACCGGGGAAAGAAAGCGAGTAGCGGGGCCACCCGGGCGAGGGTGGGCCCCGCGGCGTGTCGCGGGCGGCAGGGGGGCGTCCCCCACCGCCGCTGTCCGCCGCTGGTCGCGTTGGCCTCT
>NW_028121450.1:482500-490000 GCF_965183815.1 Platalea leucorodia
CACGTCGTGAGTTTATCCTCACGAGAGGATGATGACGACGCTGCTACGACTACCGCCACCGCCGCCGCCGCCGCTAACAAGAATAACAACAGTAGCAATAAATAACGTTCGCGATGATCTTTTCCGAGTAAACAAGAAGTCCCCGACGCCAGTAACGTCGCTATTACTACTCACCGTGCTCACGGTACGGTAGAATTTTTATTTTTTTTACCGCTAGAGAATTAGATTTGGTATGACTTACGTTGGAGTAGTTTCCGGTGGTTTTGGTGGGGTTTTTTGGGGTTTTCATTTTTAGTTTGGAGCTCCGTAACGGTGTCGATCGTTTGCGCGTCGTGACAGGCCGAGCCCTTCTTAAGAACGTCGCTTTCTTTTTGGAGAGAATTCCGTGGAGCGTCGACGACGTTAACCCTATTAAACGGTGTCGTTAGAGCGGTGCTGTTCTATTACCGTAGCGTTCTACTCATCGATAAGAAACGAATCGACGCAGCCTTTCTTTTGCCACGACGCGATCGCTCTCGCGTCGGAGGGGGAGACCGATCGGTATTTACGCGCGAGCGGTAAACCGTCGGATCCGTGAGTCGATTCGTGAATTCCTTCACGGTAGGGATCGCCCGATAGCCACGAATCCGTACCGCTCCGTCGCCCGCGACCGATCCCCGTGCCGGCGACCGGTTCACGAATCGTTCCTTACCTTCGTGAAACGCGGGCCGGCGCGCGTCGATGCGATCGACAACGAACGGGCAGCGGCAGATCGAGAGGCCTCCCGAGGCCGGGCCCCCCCGCAGGGGTCCGTGTACAGAAGCGCCCGCCCGCCCCGCCTCCTTTTTTATTATCGTTTCTCTCTTTTCCCTTTCTCTTTTTTTCTTTCTTTTTTTTTTTTTTTTTTTTTTTCTTTTTCCCCTTTTACCCCTTAGAACCTTCCTTTATTCTTTTCTCTCGCCGCCCGCCGGGGGCCGCGTTCCCCGCGCCCTCGCTCGCGGCCGCTACCTGATCGGGTCCGTCCCGGCGCGGCCGCGGCGGGGGGTCGCCGGCCTACCTTCCGCGGGGGCTCCGGGCGAAGCTGCTTTCGGCCTGGGGCGGCAAGCCCCTTCCACGTCGCCTCGAGACCTGGCCGGAGCGGAGAAAAACACGGGCCGTCACTCGTTAGCCGGACGGGCCTCTCGCCCGCCCCGGCCCGGCCCGGCCCGGCCCGGCCCAGCCCAGCCCAGCCCAGCCCAGCCGGCGCCGCGATTCCCGGGACGGGCCTCCGTCCCTGAGAAGGCCTCTCCGGGGGCGCGGCCGGGCCTCCGAGGGACGGCGGTCTCGCAGGCCTCTGAGCAAAGTCCTGGCCGGCCACGTGCCCGACAAACGCTCCCCGCGGCCCGGGCCGACTTAGCCGAGCGTCCTCGGAGACGAGGCGCTCTCGCGGCCGCCGCGCCGGAAGATCGGGCCCGCCCGGGGCCGTCTCCCCGCCGCCGGCAAAGGAGCCGTCCCCCCTCGCCTGAGGCCGCCGGGCCCGTCCTCTCGGCGGGACTCACCGCTCCGACGCATCCCGCCGGCGACGGAAACGCCGATGGCCGTCTGTTAGAAGCGCGGCCCGCCTCTCTCTCCGCCGGCCCCGGCCGGGGCCCTGCCGCGCGGTCGCTGGAGCCCGGCCCTGGGGACCCACGTCTCTGCCCGGGCCGAGGCCGGCGGCGGCTGCTTTCCCAGGGACGGCTTCGACCGGCAAGGGCGCGGGCCCGGACACCGACGCCGCCGGCAACGCGGGCTGTAACAGAGAAGGCGGCGTCATCAACAGCGTCGCGAATCTTTTTCGTTTCTTCCCGCGTGCGCGCACCCCAAACTAAACAGGCCCCCGGCGCGGGCACGTGCCCCCCCCGAACCCCCCGCCCCCGGAGAGGCGCCCGGCTCGCCCACAAACGTAACCCCCGGCCCGAACCCCTCGCCCGCCGCTCCACGCGCGTGGGCGCAGGCCCGCGCCCGCCCGCCCGCCCCCCAGACGGGCGCACGTTAGGCACGCGGAGCGCGCGCGCGCGCCTCCCGCTGACGCCGTCGTGCCCCCCCCGCCCCCCCCCCCCCATCCCCCCCGCTAGCCCCCCGGCCCCCCCCCCCCCCCCACCCCCGCCTTCCTACGGCACGTTTGCCGCCCCGGGGAAGGCAGGCGGGAGACTTTAGGACCCAGCGGCATTCCTGCCGGCTCCGTGCCCGGGCGCCAGAGGGGAGTCCCGGGGGCGGGCGGTCTCTCACCCTGGCTGCCGAGTTGCTACCCTGCCCGTGCCCGTGCCCGTGCCCCGGCTCCCGCCTTTCTCTCCCGCTCACTCAGTCAGAAAAAGAGGAGAAAAAACGCAGAAGGGAAGGAAAAAAAAACCCTAACCGACCCAAACAGAAATCTTCTCCGAAAGGAGACGCGGGCCCCCCGCCCCACCCCGTCCCCAGCCTACCTCTGCGCCAGGCTCCCTGCCTGCTCGCCGACCGCTCTCGCCTGCCTCTGCGCCAGCCTCCCTTCCCTGTCGCTGCCGCCGCGGCTGAGCGCAGGACCGTTGGCGCGGCGGGAACCGCTGCCCTTTCCTTGCGGGCAGGGGCCCGGTTGCCGGGCAACGGGGGGACCACCCCCCGACCCCTGCTGCTCCAGGGCGCCGGCGAGTCTGGGGTCGGGGAGGGGCCGCGCCTACCGGGCTGCGGGTCTGCAACTGCAGCGCAGGGAGGGAGGGAGGGGGAGCACACGCACGCGGGCTACGTGCTGGGGCGAGGGGGGGGGGGGGGCAAGGCGTGGGGGGGGGGGGGTGGGGGTGGGGGGGGTGCGTGGGGGGGGGGGGTGCGCGCGCGTGTCTGAGACGCGTATGTCGCGGGGGGCGGGCGCGTCTGCAGGATCGCAGACGTGTGTTTTAATCTATTTATTGTGTTTTAAAAGGTCAGAGTAAAATAAAACGATGGCAAGCGGGGAAAAAAAAAAGGAACAAAACGCACACCCCACCCCACCCCCGCCCCCCCCCCAGCCCCCCCCAAACCCCACACCGCGAAACCAAAAACAAAAGCCGCCGAGCGCCCGGCGGCGCCGGGACCCGGACCCGGCTACGGGCGCCCGGGGTCCTAAAGCCTCCCGGCGGACGGCAAACTCACGCCGGGGAGCCGGGCGGCTCGCGATGGGGGCCGCCGCCTCTACCCGGTCCCCCGCCGGCCAGAGCGTGTGTTCGAGGGGGGCAGACGGAGCGGAGAGGCTGGCCGGGGCGGTGAAGCCGGCCAGCGCGCGGCGGACCACCGGGTCGGGGAAGGGGCGTGCGCGCGTTTGAGTGCGGCGGGTGTTTTTTTTTTTTAAAAAAAAAAAAAAAAGAAATAAAAAATTTAAAAAGTTGTTTATTAATATTTTATTGATGTTTAATCTGGAAAGCGAAGAAGGTCAAATAAGTCTTGCATGAGACAGTACGTTTAAACTTACTGCCTTTTCGTTAGAAGCGCTTAAATCTCGGAAACGGCGGGGGGGGGGGGGGGGGGGAATGACCCGGCCCTCCCCGGCCGGCAGAACCGGGAGAGGGTGGCCTCTGTACCGGATTCCCTTAAATATCGAAAAATTGCACACCCCCCCCCCCCCCGCCTCCGCCGCCGCCCCCCCCCCCCCGCACCCGAACCCGGCCGGGAGAACCGGGTCGCACGGTCCAGCCGGCTCGGGAGCACAGAGCGGCCGGCAGGTCTACCGGGCTCCTCGGGGGCCGACAGGTCTACCCGGCTCCGGCAGCGGCCCGCAGGTCTACCCGTCTCCGGCGCAGGCAGCGGCCGTCAGGTCTACCCGGCTCCGGCGCGCGCGCGGCGGCCGACAGGTCTACCCGGCTCCGGCGCCGGCGGTGGCTGCCAGGTCTACCCGGCTCCGGCGCCGGCAGCGGCCCGCAGGTCTACCCGGCTCCGGCGCCGGCGGCGGCCGCCAGGTCTACCCGGCTCCGGCGCGCGCGCGGCGGCCGCCAGGTCTACCCGGCTCCGGCGCCGGCGGCGGCTGCCAGGTCTACCCGGCTCCGGCGCCGGCAGCGGCCCGCAGGTCTACCCGGCTCCGGCGCCGGCGGCGGCCGCCAGGTCTACCCGGCTCCGGCGCGCGCGCGGCGGCCGACAGGTCTACCCGGCTCCGGCGCCGGCAGCGGCTGCCAGGTCTACCCGGCTCCGGCGCCGGCAGCGGCCCGCAGGCCTACCCGGCTCCGGCGCCGGCGGCGGCCGCCAGGTCTACCCGGCTCCGGCGCGCGCGCGCGGCGGCTGCCAGGTCTACCCGGCTCCGGCGCCGGCAGTGGCCGTCAGGTCTACCCGGCTCCGGCGCCGGCGGCGGCCGCCAGGTCTACCCGGCTCCGGCGCCGGCGGCGGCTGCCAGGTCTACCCGGCTCCGGCGCGCGTGCGGCGGCTTCCAGGTCTACCCGGCTCCGGAGACCGGGTCGGCGGCTGTCAGGTCTACCCGGCTCCGGCGCCGGCAGCGGCCCGCAGGCCTACCCGGCTCCGGCGCCGGCAGTGGCCGTCAGGTCTACCCGGCTCCGGCGCCGGCGGCGGCCCGCAGGTCTACCCGGCTCCGGCGCCGGCGGCGGCTGTCAGGTCTACCCGGCTCCGGAGACCGGTTCGGCGGCTGTCAGGTCTACCCGGCTCCGGTGCCGGCAGCGGCCCGCAGGCCTACCCGGCTCCGGCGCCGGCAGTGGCCGTCAGGTCTACCCGGCTCCGGCGCCGGCGGCGGCTGTCAGGTCTACCCGGCTCCGGCGCCGGCGGCGGCCGCCAGGTCTACCCGGCTCCGGCGCCGGCGGCGGCTGCCAGGTCTACCCGGCTCCGGCGCCGGCAGCGGCTGCCAGGTCTACCCGGCTCCGGCGCAGGCAGCGGCTGTCAGGTCTACCCGGCTCCGGCGCGCGTGCGGCGGCTTCCAGGTCTACCCGGCTCCGGAGACCGGGTCGGCGGCTGTCAGGTCTACCCGGCTCCGGCGCGCGTGCGGCGGCTGCCAGGTCTACCCGGCTCCGGGAGCCCGGGTCGGCCGCCAGCGGCGGCCGGCGACCCCGGCCTGTCGCTGCCGGAGCGTCCGTCGGACAGGGCGGCCAGGTCTACCCGGCTCCGGCGGGACTTAGTCGCATTTCCGGGGCTGAGCGGTAGACCTGTTGTCCCCTCCGCTTCCTCGGAGCTGCCGAAGGGGTCGCTGCTCTGTGCTGCCTCCAGTTACGTCATCGTAAAAGTCGGCGTCGCTGGCGCGCCTCCCCGGTGGGCGGAGACGGCCGTCTTGGATCTTTCTGGGGGCGGCGACGTACCGGTCCATACTATAGGAGCGAGCGGTGACTCGTCTCCGGAGCAGGGCTAGCGAGCGGCCGTTGGCAGAGCGGCACGAGAGGGAACGGCAGACCCCTCCGCGGGGATCAAGGGCAAAGACCGGCGGCCGGCGGTGGTCGCCGGCACTCGAACGCGCAAGGCCGGGGAAGGGGGTCCAGCCTCTGCGGCGCTTTCTCCTCCCCGGTCCCGCACGGGGCCCGATGATGATGCGAGCTTACTGCCGGCATATGGCGGAAGCAGACGACCGGGGGTTTCGAGCCTGCCGCGGCTTGCCCCGGCTCCGGAGGGCCCAGTGGTGTGGCATGGGCGAGGCTGGCGGCACCTCGCCCTTTTTCTCCGGCCCTAAGCCGGGGCCCGCGAAGCGGGCGCAGAGAGCGGCGGCCGGTCGCGGTGGCCGGCAGCCGAACGCAGACGGCCGGGGGTTTCGAGCCTGCCGCGGCTTTCCCCGGCCCCCGAGAGCCCGAGGACGGCGCGGGCGGAGGCGGCGGCGCCTCGCCCTCCTTTTGCCGGCACGAGCCATACGTGGGCGGCCCGTGGTGTCTGGCTTGCCCTGGCTTCTCGGAGCGCCGGAGGGCTCGGTGAAGGGACTGCGTAGCACGGGCGAGGTGGCGGCGCCTCGCCCTTTTTTTTCTGCCGGCCCTAAGCCGGGGCCCGCGAAGCGGGCGCAGAGAGCGGCGGCCGGTCGCGGTGGCCGGCAGCCGAACGCAGACGGCCGGGGGTTTCGAGCCTGCCGCGGCTTTCCCCGGCCCCCGAGAGCCCGAGGACGGCGCGGGCGGAGGCGGCGGCGCCTCGCCCTCCTTTTGCCGGCACGAGCCATACGTGGGCGGCCCGTGGTGTCTGGCTTGCCCTGGCTTCTCGGAGCGCCGGAGGGCTCGGTGAAGGGACTGCGTAGCACGGGCGAGGTGGCGGCGCCTCGCCCTTTTTTTTCCGCCGGCCCTAAGCCGGGGCCCGCGAAGCGGGCCGAGAGCGGCGGACCGGTCGCGGTGGCCGGCAGCCGAACGCAGACGGCCGGGGCTGTCAAGCCTTCCTGGCGTCGTTTGTTTTTTTTTTTTTCCCCGGGGGAAGCGGTTCCCTGCGGGATGGGCAAAGACTGGCGGCCGGCGGCGGTCGCCAGCACTCTCGAACGCTGGAAGACCGGGGGACTTGAGCTAGCCGCAGCTTTCCCCCGGTCCCGTTGACCTCAGTGAAGGGAATCGTCTGGAGCGGGTGGCCGGCGGCACCTCCCGCTCCCCCGTTATTACCGATCCAGACCCCCAGGCAGCGCCCGCTGAGGCGTCCCCAGGCACGTCGGAGAGGCTCCGCGGCGGGCCGGCTCTGCCGGTGTTCAGGCCGTCGGAGCACCTCTCGCGGACGTTGCCCGCTCGCCCGCACGCAGAGCCCCGCGTCTGCCGCCCACCCCCGGGTGGCGGCGGGGCGCGCGCGGCCGTCGCTGTCCCAGGAACCGTGGCCGTGGGGCCTCCGCTGCCTTGCCGGCATCGTCAAGGCGCCTCGGGCGCGTCGGAGAGGCTCCACGGTCGGGCCGGCTCTGCCGGTGTTAAGGCCGTCGGGGCGGCTCTCAGCCGACGCTGCCCTCCCGCCCGCACGCAGGGCCCCGCGTCCGCCGCCCACCCCCGGGTGGCGGCGGGGCGCGCGCGGCCGTCGCTGTCCCAGGAACCGTGGCCGTGGGGCCTCCGCTGCCTTGCCGGCATCGTCAAGGCGCCTCGGGCGCGTCGGAGAGGCTCCACGGTCGGGCCGGCTCTGCCGGTGTTAAGGCCGTCGGGGCGGCTCTCAGCCGACGCTGCCCTCCCGCCCGCACGCAGGGCCCCGCGTCCGCCGCCCACCCCCGGGTGGCGGCGGGGCGCGCGCGGCCGTCGCTGTCCCAGGAACCGTGGCCGTGGGGCCTCCGCTGCCTTGCCGGCATCGTCAAGGCGCCTCGGGCGCGTCGGAGAGGCTCCACGGTCGGGCCGGCTCTGCCGGTGTTAAGGCCGTCGGGGCGGCTCTCAGCCGACGCTGCCCTCCCGCCCGCACGCAGGGCCCCGCGTCCGCCGCCCACCCCCGGGTGGCGGCGGGGCGCGCGCGGCCGTCGCTGTCCCAGGAACCGTGGCCGTGGGGCCTCCGCTGCCTTGCCGGCATCGTCAAGGCGCCTCGGGCGCGTCGGAGAGGCTCCACGGTCGGGCCGGCTCTGCCGGTGTTAAGGCCGTCGGGGCGGCTCTCAGCCGACGCTGCCCTCCCGCCCGCACGCAGGGCCCCGCGTCCGCCGCCCACCCC
>NW_028121450.1:502500-512500 GCF_965183815.1 Platalea leucorodia
TATTAGCGTCATTAGATATTACTCTATATTATTAATTAATTTATTACTATAAATAATTTTAATCATTAAACTTTAATAATAATATAGATTATTATTATTTAATAATAATAATATAAATTATCATTATAAATTATTATTATTTAAGAATAATTTATATTATTATTTAATTAATATATTTAATAATATTTTATATATAAATATGTAATAATAGTATTTTATATATATTTAAATATATTTAATGATATATTTGATTAATACATTTAATAATATTTATATTGATATAATAATAATATTTATATAACAATATTATAATATCATGTAATAATATCATATACTCAATATAAATATTAAATATATTAATATTTAGTATTATAAATATTAAGTATATTAAATATTATAGTATATATTATATAATTGAATATAATATTCCTATAATAATAATATTTATACTTTGATAATATTATATTATTATTTAATAACAATAATATAAATTATTATTATTTATTGTTATAAATTAAACAATAATTGTAAATTATAAATTTTCTCCATTTATTATTAGATCATTAAAATTAACAAATTATTAAATGATATTTAACTTATTAATTTATTATTAATTGTTATTATTATTAAATATTATTAAATATCATCATTATTAAATATTATTAATTAAAATGAAGGAATCGTTAATATGCAGTTTATTTAACGTGTTAATTTGTTGTTATTAATTTATGTATTAATCGATTGTTTTACCGTTCCGGTTTCGGTCTTTATTAATTTATTCGTTCGGAAAGGCTTAAAATTCATCCCGAATCGCAGTACGAAAGAGAATCACGCGAGCGTTCTTACCTTCTGGCGCTTCTCCTGATGGAATTCCATGGATCGTTTGGAATCGTGAAATAATTCAGTATTAGTAAACGTTATTCGTCGTAGCAGCGTTAGGATCAGCGCTAACGCTACGAAAAACCTCCTTTTTTCGCTTGTCGTTCTAAAAGCACTACACGTTATTCAATAGGACGACTATCACGAATAATAACTTATTCATCGCTTTCGAATGACGTACCTTATGCACGATTAGTCTTTTATGCGCGATTAGTCTTTTATTCGTTACCGATTCGCCGTTCACAAAACCGTTGAGTATTGGCACGCAGAATATCAAAAGCAAGTCACGCTAGTGCTAATAACACGTCGTGAGTTTATCCTCACGAGAGGATGATGACGACGCTGCTACGACTACCGCCACCGCCGCCGCCGCCGCTAACAAGAATAACAACAGTAGCAATAAATAACGTTCGCGATGATCTTTTCCGAGTAAACAAGAAGTCCCCGACGCCAGTAACGTCGCTATTACTACTCACCGTGCTCACGGTACGGTAGAATTTTTATTTTTTTTACCGCTAGAGAATTAGATTTGGTATGACTTACGTTGGAGTAGTTTCCGGTGGTTTTGGTGGGGTTTTTTGGGGTTTTCATTTTTAGTTTGGAGCTCCGTAACGGTGTCGATCGTTTGCGCGTCGTGACAGGCCGAGCCCTTCTTAAGAACGTCGCTTTCTTTTTGGAGAGAATTCCGTGGAGCGTCGACGACGTTAACCCTATTAAACGGTGTCGTTAGAGCGGTGCTGTTCTATTACCGTAGCGTTCTACTCATCGATAAGAAACGAATCGACGCAGCCTTTCTTTTGCCACGACGCGATCGCTCTCGCGTCGGAGGGGGAGACCGATCGGTATTTACGCGCGAGCGGTAAACCGTCGGATCCGTGAGTCGATTCGTGAATTCCTTCACGGTAGGGATCGCCCGATAGCCACGAATCCGTACCGCTCCGTCGCCCGCGACCGATCCCCGTGCCGGCGACCGGTTCACGAATCGTTCCTTACCTTCGTGAAACGCGGGCCGGCGCGCGTCGATGCGATCGACAACGAACGGGCAGCGGCAGATCGAGAGGCCTCCCGAGGCCGGGCCCCCCCGCAGGGGTCCGTGTACAGAAGCGCCCGCCCGCCCCGCCTCCTTTTTTATTATCGTTTCTCTCTTTTCCCTTTCTCTTTTTTTCTTTCTTTTTTTTTTTTTTTTTTTTTTTCTTTTTCCCCTTTTACCCCTTAGAACCTTCCTTTATTCTTTTCTCTCGCCGCCCGCCGGGGGCCGCGTTCCCCGCGCCCTCGCTCGCGGCCGCTACCTGATCGGGTCCGTCCCGGCGCGGCCGCGGCGGGGGGTCGCCGGCCTACCTTCCGCGGGGGCTCCGGGCGAAGCTGCTTTCGGCCTGGGGCGGCAAGCCCCTTCCACGTCGCCTCGAGACCTGGCCGGAGCGGAGAAAAACACGGGCCGTCACTCGTTAGCCGGACGGGCCTCTCGCCCGCCCCGGCCCGGCCCGGCCCGGCCCGGCCCAGCCCAGCCCAGCCCAGCCCAGCCGGCGCCGCGATTCCCGGGACGGGCCTCCGTCCCTGAGAAGGCCTCTCCGGGGGCGCGGCCGGGCCTCCGAGGGACGGCGGTCTCGCAGGCCTCTGAGCAAAGTCCTGGCCGGCCACGTGCCCGACAAACGCTCCCCGCGGCCCGGGCCGACTTAGCCGAGCGTCCTCGGAGACGAGGCGCTCTCGCGGCCGCCGCGCCGGAAGATCGGGCCCGCCCGGGGCCGTCTCCCCGCCGCCGGCAAAGGAGCCGTCCCCCCTCGCCTGAGGCCGCCGGGCCCGTCCTCTCGGCGGGACTCACCGCTCCGACGCATCCCGCCGGCGACGGAAACGCCGATGGCCGTCTGTTAGAAGCGCGGCCCGCCTCTCTCTCCGCCGGCCCCGGCCGGGGCCCTGCCGCGCGGTCGCTGGAGCCCGGCCCTGGGGACCCACGTCTCTGCCCGGGCCGAGGCCGGCGGCGGCTGCTTTCCCAGGGACGGCTTCGACCGGCAAGGGCGCGGGCCCGGACACCGACGCCGCCGGCAACGCGGGCTGTAACAGAGAAGGCGGCGTCATCAACAGCGTCGCGAATCTTTTTCGTTTCTTCCCGCGTGCGCGCACCCCAAACTAAACAGGCCCCCGGCGCGGGCACGTGCCCCCCCCGAACCCCCCGCCCCCGGAGAGGCGCCCGGCTCGCCCACAAACGTAACCCCCGGCCCGAACCCCTCGCCCGCCGCTCCACGCGCGTGGGCGCAGGCCCGCGCCCGCCCGCCCGCCCCCCAGACGGGCGCACGTTAGGCACGCGGAGCGCGCGCGCGCGCCTCCCGCTGACGCCGTCGTGCCCCCCCCGCCCCCCCCCCCCCATCCCCCCCGCTAGCCCCCCGGCCCCCCCCCCCCCCCCACCCCCGCCTTCCTACGGCACGTTTGCCGCCCCGGGGAAGGCAGGCGGGAGACTTTAGGACCCAGCGGCATTCCTGCCGGCTCCGTGCCCGGGCGCCAGAGGGGAGTCCCGGGGGCGGGCGGTCTCTCACCCTGGCTGCCGAGTTGCTACCCTGCCCGTGCCCGTGCCCGTGCCCCGGCTCCCGCCTTTCTCTCCCGCTCACTCAGTCAGAAAAAGAGGAGAAAAAACGCAGAAGGGAAGGAAAAAAAAACCCTAACCGACCCAAACAGAAATCTTCTCCGAAAGGAGACGCGGGCCCCCCGCCCCACCCCGTCCCCAGCCTACCTCTGCGCCAGGCTCCCTGCCTGCTCGCCGACCGCTCTCGCCTGCCTCTGCGCCAGCCTCCCTTCCCTGTCGCTGCCGCCGCGGCTGAGCGCAGGACCGTTGGCGCGGCGGGAACCGCTGCCCTTTCCTTGCGGGCAGGGGCCCGGTTGCCGGGCAACGGGGGGACCACCCCCCGACCCCTGCTGCTCCAGGGCGCCGGCGAGTCTGGGGTCGGGGAGGGGCCGCGCCTACCGGGCTGCGGGTCTGCAACTGCAGCGCAGGGAGGGAGGGAGGGGGAGCACACGCACGCGGGCTACGTGCTGGGGCGAGGGGGGGGGGGGGGCAAGGCGTGGGGGGGGGGGGGTGGGGGTGGGGGGGGTGCGTGGGGGGGGGGGGTGCGCGCGCGTGTCTGAGACGCGTATGTCGCGGGGGGCGGGCGCGTCTGCAGGATCGCAGACGTGTGTTTTAATCTATTTATTGTGTTTTAAAAGGTCAGAGTAAAATAAAACGATGGCAAGCGGGGAAAAAAAAAAGGAACAAAACGCACACCCCACCCCACCCCCGCCCCCCCCCCAGCCCCCCCCAAACCCCACACCGCGAAACCAAAAACAAAAGCCGCCGAGCGCCCGGCGGCGCCGGGACCCGGACCCGGCTACGGGCGCCCGGGGTCCTAAAGCCTCCCGGCGGACGGCAAACTCACGCCGGGGAGCCGGGCGGCTCGCGATGGGGGCCGCCGCCTCTACCCGGTCCCCCGCCGGCCAGAGCGTGTGTTCGAGGGGGGCAGACGGAGCGGAGAGGCTGGCCGGGGCGGTGAAGCCGGCCAGCGCGCGGCGGACCACCGGGTCGGGGAAGGGGCGTGCGCGCGTTTGAGTGCGGCGGGTGTTTTTTTTTTTTAAAAAAAAAAAAAAAAGAAATAAAAAATTTAAAAAGTTGTTTATTAATATTTTATTGATGTTTAATCTGGAAAGCGAAGAAGGTCAAATAAGTCTTGCATGAGACAGTACGTTTAAACTTACTGCCTTTTCGTTAGAAGCGCTTAAATCTCGGAAACGGCGGGGGGGGGGGGGGGGGGGAATGACCCGGCCCTCCCCGGCCGGCAGAACCGGGAGAGGGTGGCCTCTGTACCGGATTCCCTTAAATATCGAAAAATTGCACACCCCCCCCCCCCCCGCCTCCGCCGCCGCCCCCCCCCCCCCGCACCCGAACCCGGCCGGGAGAACCGGGTCGCACGGTCCAGCCGGCTCGGGAGCACAGAGCGGCCGGCAGGTCTACCGGGCTCCTCGGGGGCCGACAGGTCTACCCGGCTCCGGCAGCGGCCCGCAGGTCTACCCGTCTCCGGCGCAGGCAGCGGCCGTCAGGTCTACCCGGCTCCGGCGCGCGCGCGGCGGCCGACAGGTCTACCCGGCTCCGGCGCCGGCGGTGGCTGCCAGGTCTACCCGGCTCCGGCGCCGGCAGCGGCCCGCAGGTCTACCCGGCTCCGGCGCCGGCGGCGGCCGCCAGGTCTACCCGGCTCCGGCGCGCGCGCGGCGGCCGACAGGTCTACCCGGCTCCGGCGCCGGCGGCGGCTGCCAGGTCTACCCGGCTCCGGCGCCGGCAGCGGCCCGCAGGTCTACCCGGCTCCGGCGCCGGCGGCGGCCGCCAGGTCTACCCGGCTCCGGCGCGCGCGCGGCGGCCGACAGGTCTACCCGGCTCCGGCGCCGGCAGCGGCTGCCAGGTCTACCCGGCTCCGGCGCCGGCAGCGGCCCGCAGGCCTACCCGGCTCCGGCGCCGGCGGCGGCCGCCAGGTCTACCCGGCTCCGGCGCGCGCGCGCGGCGGCTGCCAGGTCTACCCGGCTCCGGCGCCGGCAGTGGCCGTCAGGTCTACCCGGCTCCGGCGCCGGCGGCGGCCGCCAGGTCTACCCGGCTCCGGCGCCGGCGGCGGCTGCCAGGTCTACCCGGCTCCGGCGCGCGTGCGGCGGCTTCCAGGTCTACCCGGCTCCGGAGACCGGGTCGGCGGCTGTCAGGTCTACCCGGCTCCGGCGCCGGCAGCGGCCCGCAGGCCTACCCGGCTCCGGCGCCGGCAGTGGCCGTCAGGTCTACCCGGCTCCGGCGCCGGCGGCGGCCCGCAGGTCTACCCGGCTCCGGCGCCGGCGGCGGCTGTCAGGTCTACCCGGCTCCGGAGACCGGTTCGGCGGCTGTCAGGTCTACCCGGCTCCGGTGCCGGCAGCGGCCCGCAGGCCTACCCGGCTCCGGCGCCGGCAGTGGCCGTCAGGTCTACCCGGCTCCGGCGCCGGCGGCGGCTGTCAGGTCTACCCGGCTCCGGCGCCGGCGGCGGCCGCCAGGTCTACCCGGCTCCGGCGCCGGCGGCGGCTGCCAGGTCTACCCGGCTCCGGCGCCGGCAGCGGCTGCCAGGTCTACCCGGCTCCGGCGCAGGCAGCGGCTGTCAGGTCTACCCGGCTCCGGCGCGCGTGCGGCGGCTTCCAGGTCTACCCGGCTCCGGAGACCGGGTCGGCGGCTGTCAGGTCTACCCGGCTCCGGCGCGCGTGCGGCGGCTGCCAGGTCTACCCGGCTCCGGGAGCCCGGGTCGGCCGCCAGCGGCGGCCGGCGACCCCGGCCTGTCGCTGCCGGAGCGTCCGTCGGACAGGGCGGCCAGGTCTACCCGGCTCCGGCGGGACTTAGTCGCATTTCCGGGGCTGAGCGGTAGACCTGTTGTCCCCTCCGCTTCCTCGGAGCTGCCGAAGGGGTCGCTGCTCTGTGCTGCCTCCAGTTACGTCATCGTAAAAGTCGGCGTCGCTGGCGCGCCTCCCCGGTGGGCGGAGACGGCCGTCTTGGATCTTTCTGGGGGCGGCGACGTACCGGTCCATACTATAGGAGCGAGCGGTGACTCGTCTCCGGAGCAGGGCTAGCGAGCGGCCGTTGGCAGAGCGGCACGAGAGGGAACGGCAGACCCCTCCGCGGGGATCAAGGGCAAAGACCGGCGGCCGGCGGTGGTCGCCGGCACTCGAACGCGCAAGGCCGGGGAAGGGGGTCCAGCCTCTGCGGCGCTTTCTCCTCCCCGGTCCCGCACGGGGCCCGATGATGATGCGAGCTTACTGCCGGCATATGGCGGAAGCAGACGACCGGGGGTTTCGAGCCTGCCGCGGCTTGCCCCGGCTCCGGAGGGCCCAGTGGTGTGGCATGGGCGAGGCTGGCGGCACCTCGCCCTTTTTCTCCGGCCCTAAGCCGGGGCCCGCGAAGCGGGCGCAGAGAGCGGCGGCCGGTCGCGGTGGCCGGCAGCCGAACGCAGACGGCCGGGGGTTTCGAGCCTGCCGCGGCTTTCCCCGGCCCCCGAGAGCCCGAGGACGGCGCGGGCGGAGGCGGCGGCGCCTCGCCCTCCTTTTGCCGGCACGAGCCATACGTGGGCGGCCCGTGGTGTCTGGCTTGCCCTGGCTTCTCGGAGCGCCGGAGGGCTCGGTGAAGGGACTGCGTAGCACGGGCGAGGTGGCGGCGCCTCGCCCTTTTTTTTCTGCCGGCCCTAAGCCGGGGCCCGCGAAGCGGGCGCAGAGAGCGGCGGCCGGTCGCGGTGGCCGGCAGCCGAACGCAGACGGCCGGGGGTTTCGAGCCTGCCGCGGCTTTCCCCGGCCCCCGAGAGCCCGAGGACGGCGCGGGCGGAGGCGGCGGCGCCTCGCCCTCCTTTTGCCGGCACGAGCCATACGTGGGCGGCCCGTGGTGTCTGGCTTGCCCTGGCTTCTCGGAGCGCCGGAGGGCTCGGTGAAGGGACTGCGTAGCACGGGCGAGGTGGCGGCGCCTCGCCCTTTTTTTTCCGCCGGCCCTAAGCCGGGGCCCGCGAAGCGGGCCGAGAGCGGCGGACCGGTCGCGGTGGCCGGCAGCCGAACGCAGACGGCCGGGGCTGTCAAGCCTTCCTGGCGTCGTTTGTTTTTTTTTTTTTCCCCGGGGGAAGCGGTTCCCTGCGGGATGGGCAAAGACTGGCGGCCGGCGGCGGTCGCCAGCACTCTCGAACGCTGGAAGACCGGGGGACTTGAGCTAGCCGCAGCTTTCCCCCGGTCCCGTTGACCTCAGTGAAGGGAATCGTCTGGAGCGGGTGGCCGGCGGCACCTCCCGCTCCCCCGTTATTACCGATCCAGACCCCCAGGCAGCGCCCGCTGAGGCGTCCCCAGGCACGTCGGAGAGGCTCCGCGGCGGGCCGGCTCTGCCGGTGTTCAGGCCGTCGGAGCACCTCTCGCGGACGTTGCCCGCTCGCCCGCACGCAGAGCCCCGCGTCTGCCGCCCACCCCCGGGTGGCGGCGGGGCGCGCGCGGCCGTCGCTGTCCCAGGAACCGTGGCCGTGGGGCCTCCGCTGCCTTGCCGGCATCGTCAAGGCGCCTCGGGCGCGTCGGAGAGGCTCCACGGTCGGGCCGGCTCTGCCGGTGTTAAGGCCGTCGGGGCGGCTCTCAGCCGACGCTGCCCTCCCGCCCGCACGCAGGGCCCCGCGTCCGCCGCCCACCCCCGGGTGGCGGCGGGGCGCGCGCGGCCGTCGCTGTCCCAGGAACCGTGGCCGTGGGGCCTCCGCTGCCTTGCCGGCATCGTCAAGGCGCCTCGGGCGCGTCGGAGAGGCTCCACGGTCGGGCCGGCTCTGCCGGTGTTAAGGCCGTCGGGGCGGCTCTCAGCCGACGCTGCCCTCCCGCCCGCACGCAGGGCCCCGCGTCCGCCGCCCACCCCCGGGTGGCGGCGGGGCGCGCGCGGCCGTCGCTGTCCCAGGAACCGTGGCCGTGGGGCCTCCGCTGCCTTGCCGGCATCGTCAAGGCGCCTCGGGCGCGTCGGAGAGGCTCCACGGTCGGGCCGGCTCTGCCGGTGTTAAGGCCGTCGGGGCGGCTCTCAGCCGACGCTGCCCTCCCGCCCGCACGCAGGGCCCCGCGTCCGCCGCCCACCCCCGGGTGGCGGCGGGGCGCGCGCGGCCGTCGCTGTCCCAGGAACCGTGGCCGTGGGGCCTCCGCTGCCTTGCCGGCATCGTCAAGGCGCCTCGGGCGCGTCGGAGAGGCTCCACGGTCGGGCCGGCTCTGCCGGTGTTAAGGCCGTCGGGGCGGCTCTCAGCCGACGCTGCCCTCCCGCCCGCACGCAGGGCCCCGCGTCCGCCGCCCACCCCCGGGTGGCGGCGGGGCGCGCGCGGCCGTCGCTGTCCCAGGAACCGTGGCCGTGGGGCCTCCGCTGCCTTGCCGGCATCGTCAAGGCGCCTCGGGCGCGTCGGAGAGGCTCCACGGTCGGGCCGGCTCTGCCGGTGTTAAGGCCGTCGGGGCGGCTCTCAGCCGACGCTGCCCTCCCGCCCGCACGCAGGGCCCCGCGTCCGCCGCCCACCCCCGGGTGGCGGCGGGGCGCGCGCGGCCGTCGCTGTCCCAGGAACCGTGGCCGTGGGGCCTCCGCTGCCTTGCCGGCATCGTCAAGGCGCCTCGGGCGCGTCGGAGAGGCTCCACGGTCGGGCCGGCTCTGCCGGTGTTAAGGCCGTCGGGGCGGCTCTCAGCCGACGCTGCCCTCCCGCCCGCACGCAGGGCCCCGCGTCCGCCGCCCACCCCCGGGTGGCGGCGGGGCGCGCGCGGCCGTCGCTGTCCCAGGAACCGTGGCCGTGGGGCCTCCGCTGCCTTGCCGGCATCGTCAAGGCGCCTCGGGCGCGTCGGAGAGGCTCCACGGTCGGGCCGGCTCTGCCGGTGTTAAGGCCGTCGGGGCGGCTCTCAGCCGACGCTGCCCTCCCGCCCGCACGCAGGGCCCCGCGTCCGCCGCCCACCCCCGGGTGGCGGTGGGGCGCGCGCGGCCGTCGCTGTCCCAGGAACCGTGGCCGTGGGGCCTCCGCTCCTTTTTCTTTGCTTTACTGATCGATGAGGCCTTTCGGGTCGCGTCGGAGAGGGCCCCCGGCGGGCCGGCACTTCCGTGCTCCCCGTAATAGGGTGCCACGGCGGTGTCCGGTGTTCAGGCAGGGTGGTCTCCTTTCCAATTCGCTTCCCGTCGCATGCGAGGTGTTGCCTTCCTTCCCCCCGCCGGGCAAAGGGGGGGGTCTTCGGGCTTCCTTACCGAACCGGGCTGTGTGACGGCCGCGTGGCCCCGCGAGCCCTCAGGTGTCCTAAACCACGCGAGGTGCCGGTGCCGGCCTCGGTCCCGGGTGCCCGTGGGTGCCGGCCGCGAGCAGCGCTGGGCGGTGGTGCGGTTGAGGCGAGAAACCGGGGAAAGAAAGCGAGTAGCGGGGCCACCCGGGCGAGGGTGGGCCCCGCGGCGTGTCGCGGGCGGCAGGGGGGCGTCCCCCACCGCCGCTGTCCGCCGCTGGTCGCGTTGGCCTCTGGCGCCGCACCCCCGCCTGCTGCAGAGCGAGCCGCCCCGGCAGGGGCCTCGGTGGCCGGGTCGCGCCCGCCTCGGCGGGTCGCTGCCTCCTCTAGCACGTCCGGTGCTCCCGCGGCGAGGGGGGAGCCGGTCCCCCCT
>NW_028121450.1:525000-532500 GCF_965183815.1 Platalea leucorodia
GTCCCCGACGCCAGTAACGTCGCTATTACTACTCACCGTGCTCACGGTACGGTAGAATTTTTATTTTTTTTACCGCTAGAGAATTAGATTTGGTATGACTTACGTTGGAGTAGTTTCCGGTGGTTTTGGTGGGGTTTTTTGGGGTTTTCATTTTTAGTTTGGAGCTCCGTAACGGTGTCGATCGTTTGCGCGTCGTGACAGGCCGAGCCCTTCTTAAGAACGTCGCTTTCTTTTTGGAGAGAATTCCGTGGAGCGTCGACGACGTTAACCCTATTAAACGGTGTCGTTAGAGCGGTGCTGTTCTATTACCGTAGCGTTCTACTCATCGATAAGAAACGAATCGACGCAGCCTTTCTTTTGCCACGACGCGATCGCTCTCGCGTCGGAGGGGGAGACCGATCGGTATTTACGCGCGAGCGGTAAACCGTCGGATCCGTGAGTCGATTCGTGAATTCCTTCACGGTAGGGATCGCCCGATAGCCACGAATCCGTACCGCTCCGTCGCCCGCGACCGATCCCCGTGCCGGCGACCGGTTCACGAATCGTTCCTTACCTTCGTGAAACGCGGGCCGGCGCGCGTCGATGCGATCGACAACGAACGGGCAGCGGCAGATCGAGAGGCCTCCCGAGGCCGGGCCCCCCCGCAGGGGTCCGTGTACAGAAGCGCCCGCCCGCCCCGCCTCCTTTTTTATTATCGTTTCTCTCTTTTCCCTTTCTCTTTTTTTCTTTCTTTTTTTTTTTTTTTTTTTTTTTCTTTTTCCCCTTTTACCCCTTAGAACCTTCCTTTATTCTTTTCTCTCGCCGCCCGCCGGGGGCCGCGTTCCCCGCGCCCTCGCTCGCGGCCGCTACCTGATCGGGTCCGTCCCGGCGCGGCCGCGGCGGGGGGTCGCCGGCCTACCTTCCGCGGGGGCTCCGGGCGAAGCTGCTTTCGGCCTGGGGCGGCAAGCCCCTTCCACGTCGCCTCGAGACCTGGCCGGAGCGGAGAAAAACACGGGCCGTCACTCGTTAGCCGGACGGGCCTCTCGCCCGCCCCGGCCCGGCCCGGCCCGGCCCGGCCCAGCCCAGCCCAGCCCAGCCCAGCCGGCGCCGCGATTCCCGGGACGGGCCTCCGTCCCTGAGAAGGCCTCTCCGGGGGCGCGGCCGGGCCTCCGAGGGACGGCGGTCTCGCAGGCCTCTGAGCAAAGTCCTGGCCGGCCACGTGCCCGACAAACGCTCCCCGCGGCCCGGGCCGACTTAGCCGAGCGTCCTCGGAGACGAGGCGCTCTCGCGGCCGCCGCGCCGGAAGATCGGGCCCGCCCGGGGCCGTCTCCCCGCCGCCGGCAAAGGAGCCGTCCCCCCTCGCCTGAGGCCGCCGGGCCCGTCCTCTCGGCGGGACTCACCGCTCCGACGCATCCCGCCGGCGACGGAAACGCCGATGGCCGTCTGTTAGAAGCGCGGCCCGCCTCTCTCTCCGCCGGCCCCGGCCGGGGCCCTGCCGCGCGGTCGCTGGAGCCCGGCCCTGGGGACCCACGTCTCTGCCCGGGCCGAGGCCGGCGGCGGCTGCTTTCCCAGGGACGGCTTCGACCGGCAAGGGCGCGGGCCCGGACACCGACGCCGCCGGCAACGCGGGCTGTAACAGAGAAGGCGGCGTCATCAACAGCGTCGCGAATCTTTTTCGTTTCTTCCCGCGTGCGCGCACCCCAAACTAAACAGGCCCCCGGCGCGGGCACGTGCCCCCCCCGAACCCCCCGCCCCCGGAGAGGCGCCCGGCTCGCCCACAAACGTAACCCCCGGCCCGAACCCCTCGCCCGCCGCTCCACGCGCGTGGGCGCAGGCCCGCGCCCGCCCGCCCGCCCCCCAGACGGGCGCACGTTAGGCACGCGGAGCGCGCGCGCGCGCCTCCCGCTGACGCCGTCGTGCCCCCCCCGCCCCCCCCCCCCCATCCCCCCCGCTAGCCCCCCGGCCCCCCCCCCCCCCCCACCCCCGCCTTCCTACGGCACGTTTGCCGCCCCGGGGAAGGCAGGCGGGAGACTTTAGGACCCAGCGGCATTCCTGCCGGCTCCGTGCCCGGGCGCCAGAGGGGAGTCCCGGGGGCGGGCGGTCTCTCACCCTGGCTGCCGAGTTGCTACCCTGCCCGTGCCCGTGCCCGTGCCCCGGCTCCCGCCTTTCTCTCCCGCTCACTCAGTCAGAAAAAGAGGAGAAAAAACGCAGAAGGGAAGGAAAAAAAAACCCTAACCGACCCAAACAGAAATCTTCTCCGAAAGGAGACGCGGGCCCCCCGCCCCACCCCGTCCCCAGCCTACCTCTGCGCCAGGCTCCCTGCCTGCTCGCCGACCGCTCTCGCCTGCCTCTGCGCCAGCCTCCCTTCCCTGTCGCTGCCGCCGCGGCTGAGCGCAGGACCGTTGGCGCGGCGGGAACCGCTGCCCTTTCCTTGCGGGCAGGGGCCCGGTTGCCGGGCAACGGGGGGACCACCCCCCGACCCCTGCTGCTCCAGGGCGCCGGCGAGTCTGGGGTCGGGGAGGGGCCGCGCCTACCGGGCTGCGGGTCTGCAACTGCAGCGCAGGGAGGGAGGGAGGGGGAGCACACGCACGCGGGCTACGTGCTGGGGCGAGGGGGGGGGGGGGGCAAGGCGTGGGGGGGGGGGGGTGGGGGTGGGGGGGGTGCGTGGGGGGGGGGGGTGCGCGCGCGTGTCTGAGACGCGTATGTCGCGGGGGGCGGGCGCGTCTGCAGGATCGCAGACGTGTGTTTTAATCTATTTATTGTGTTTTAAAAGGTCAGAGTAAAATAAAACGATGGCAAGCGGGGAAAAAAAAAAGGAACAAAACGCACACCCCACCCCACCCCCGCCCCCCCCCCAGCCCCCCCCAAACCCCACACCGCGAAACCAAAAACAAAAGCCGCCGAGCGCCCGGCGGCGCCGGGACCCGGACCCGGCTACGGGCGCCCGGGGTCCTAAAGCCTCCCGGCGGACGGCAAACTCACGCCGGGGAGCCGGGCGGCTCGCGATGGGGGCCGCCGCCTCTACCCGGTCCCCCGCCGGCCAGAGCGTGTGTTCGAGGGGGGCAGACGGAGCGGAGAGGCTGGCCGGGGCGGTGAAGCCGGCCAGCGCGCGGCGGACCACCGGGTCGGGGAAGGGGCGTGCGCGCGTTTGAGTGCGGCGGGTGTTTTTTTTTTTTAAAAAAAAAAAAAAAAGAAATAAAAAATTTAAAAAGTTGTTTATTAATATTTTATTGATGTTTAATCTGGAAAGCGAAGAAGGTCAAATAAGTCTTGCATGAGACAGTACGTTTAAACTTACTGCCTTTTCGTTAGAAGCGCTTAAATCTCGGAAACGGCGGGGGGGGGGGGGGGGGGGAATGACCCGGCCCTCCCCGGCCGGCAGAACCGGGAGAGGGTGGCCTCTGTACCGGATTCCCTTAAATATCGAAAAATTGCACACCCCCCCCCCCCCCGCCTCCGCCGCCGCCCCCCCCCCCCCGCACCCGAACCCGGCCGGGAGAACCGGGTCGCACGGTCCAGCCGGCTCGGGAGCACAGAGCGGCCGGCAGGTCTACCGGGCTCCTCGGGGGCCGACAGGTCTACCCGGCTCCGGCAGCGGCCCGCAGGTCTACCCGTCTCCGGCGCAGGCAGCGGCCGTCAGGTCTACCCGGCTCCGGCGCGCGCGCGGCGGCCGACAGGTCTACCCGGCTCCGGCGCCGGCGGTGGCTGCCAGGTCTACCCGGCTCCGGCGCCGGCAGCGGCCCGCAGGTCTACCCGGCTCCGGCGCCGGCGGCGGCCGCCAGGTCTACCCGGCTCCGGCGCGCGCGCGGCGGCCGACAGGTCTACCCGGCTCCGGCGCCGGCGGCGGCTGCCAGGTCTACCCGGCTCCGGCGCCGGCAGCGGCCCGCAGGTCTACCCGGCTCCGGCGCCGGCGGCGGCCGCCAGGTCTACCCGGCTCCGGCGCGCGCGCGGCGGCCGACAGGTCTACCCGGCTCCGGCGCCGGCAGCGGCTGCCAGGTCTACCCGGCTCCGGCGCCGGCAGCGGCCCGCAGGCCTACCCGGCTCCGGCGCCGGCGGCGGCCGCCAGGTCTACCCGGCTCCGGCGCGCGCGCGCGGCGGCTGCCAGGTCTACCCGGCTCCGGCGCCGGCAGTGGCCGTCAGGTCTACCCGGCTCCGGCGCCGGCGGCGGCCGCCAGGTCTACCCGGCTCCGGCGCCGGCGGCGGCTGCCAGGTCTACCCGGCTCCGGCGCGCGTGCGGCGGCTTCCAGGTCTACCCGGCTCCGGAGACCGGGTCGGCGGCTGTCAGGTCTACCCGGCTCCGGTGCCGGCAGCGGCCCGCAGGCCTACCCGGCTCCGGCGCCGGCAGTGGCCGTCAGGTCTACCCGGCTCCGGCGCCGGCGGCGGCCCGCAGGTCTACCCGGCTCCGGCGCCGGCGGCGGCTGTCAGGTCTACCCGGCTCCGGAGACCGGTTCGGCGGCTGTCAGGTCTACCCGGCTCCGGTGCCGGCAGCGGCCCGCAGGCCTACCCGGCTCCGGCGCCGGCAGTGGCCGTCAGGTCTACCCGGCTCCGGCGCCGGCGGCGGCTGTCAGGTCTACCCGGCTCCGGCGCCGGCGGCGGCCGCCAGGTCTACCCGGCTCCGGCGCCGGCGGCGGCTGCCAGGTCTACCCGGCTCCGGCGCCGGCAGCGGCTGCCAGGTCTACCCGGCTCCGGCGCAGGCAGCGGCTGTCAGGTCTACCCGGCTCCGGCGCGCGTGCGGCGGCTTCCAGGTCTACCCGGCTCCGGAGACCGGGTCGGCGGCTGTCAGGTCTACCCGGCTCCGGCGCGCGTGCGGCGGCTGCCAGGTCTACCCGGCTCCGGGAGCCCGGGTCGGCCGCCAGCGGCGGCCGGCGACCCCGGCCTGTCGCTGCCGGAGCGTCCGTCGGACAGGGCGGCCAGGTCTACCCGGCTCCGGCGGGACTTAGTCGCATTTCCGGGGCTGAGCGGTAGACCTGTTGTCCCCTCCGCTTCCTCGGAGCTGCCGAAGGGGTCGCTGCTCTGTGCTGCCTCCAGTTACGTCATCGTAAAAGTCGGCGTCGCTGGCGCGCCTCCCCGGTGGGCGGAGACGGCCGTCTTGGATCTTTCTGGGGGCGGCGACGTACCGGTCCATACTATAGGAGCGAGCGGTGACTCGTCTCCGGAGCAGGGCTAGCGAGCGGCCGTTGGCAGAGCGGCACGAGAGGGAACGGCAGACCCCTCCGCGGGGATCAAGGGCAAAGACCGGCGGCCGGCGGTGGTCGCCGGCACTCGAACGCGCAAGGCCGGGGAAGGGGGTCCAGCCTCTGCGGCGCTTTCTCCTCCCCGGTCCCGCACGGGGCCCGATGATGATGCGAGCTTACTGCCGGCATATGGCGGAAGCAGACGACCGGGGGTTTCGAGCCTGCCGCGGCTTGCCCCGGCTCCGGAGGGCCCAGTGGTGTGGCATGGGCGAGGCTGGCGGCACCTCGCCCTTTTTCTCCGGCCCTAAGCCGGGGCCCGCGAAGCGGGCGCAGAGAGCGGCGGCCGGTCGCGGTGGCCGGCAGCCGAACGCAGACGGCCGGGGGTTTCGAGCCTGCCGCGGCTTTCCCCGGCCCCCGAGAGCCCGAGGACGGCGCGGGCGGAGGCGGCG
Source organism: Platalea leucorodia (assembly GCF_965183815.1). Taxonomy (NCBI): domain Eukaryota; kingdom Metazoa; phylum Chordata; class Aves; order Pelecaniformes; family Threskiornithidae; genus Platalea; species Platalea leucorodia. The sequence continues at coordinate 530,603 of NW_028121450.1, forward strand.
GCGCCTCGCCCTCCTTTTGCCGGCACGAGCCATACGTGGGCGGCCCGTGGTGTCTGGCTTGCCCTGGCTTCTCGGAGCGCCGGAGGGCTCGGTGAAGGGACTGCGTAGCACGGGCGAGGTGGCGGCGCCTCGCCCTTTTTTTTCTGCCGGCCCTAAGCCGGGGCCCGCGAAGCGGGCGCAGAGAGCGGCGGCCGGTCGCGGTGGCCGGCAGCCGAACGCAGACGGCCGGGGGTTTCGAGCCTGCCGCGGCTTTCCCCGGCCCCCGAGAGCCCGAGGACGGCGCGGGCGGAGGCGGCGGCGCCTCGCCCTCCTTTTGCCGGCACGAGCCATACGTGGGCGGCCCGTGGTGTCTGGCTTGCCCTGGCTTCTCGGAGCGCCGGAGGGCTCGGTGAAGGGACTGCGTAGCACGGGCGAGGTGGCGGCGCCTCGCCCTTTTTTTTCCGCCGGCCCTAAGCCGGGGCCCGCGAAGCGGGCCGAGAGCGGCGGACCGGTCGCGGTGGCCGGCAGCCGAACGCAGACGGCCGGGGCTGTCAAGCCTTCCTGGCGTCGTTTGTTTTTTTTTTTTTCCCCGGGGGAAGCGGTTCCCTGCGGGATGGGCAAAGACTGGCGGCCGGCGGCGGTCGCCAGCACTCTCGAACGCTGGAAGACCGGGGGACTTGAGCTAGCCGCAGCTTTCCCCCGGTCCCGTTGACCTCAGTGAAGGGAATCGTCTGGAGCGGGTGGCCGGCGGCACCTCCCGCTCCCCCGTTATTACCGATCCAGACCCCCAGGCAGCGCCCGCTGAGGCGTCCCCAGGCACGTCGGAGAGGCTCCGCGGCGGGCCGGCTCTGCCGGTGTTCAGGCCGTCGGAGCACCTCTCGCGGACGTTGCCCGCTCGCCCGCACGCAGAGCCCCGCGTCTGCCGCCCACCCCCGGGTGGCGGCGGGGCGCGCGCGGCCGTCGCTGTCCCAGGAACCGTGGCCGTGGGGCCTCCGCTGCCTTGCCGGCATCGTCAAGGCGCCTCGGGCGCGTCGGAGAGGCTCCACGGTCGGGCCGGCTCTGCCGGTGTTAAGGCCGTCGGGGCGGCTCTCAGCCGACGCTGCCCTCCCGCCCGCACGCAGGGCCCCGCGTCCGCCGCCCACCCCCGGGTGGCGGCGGGGCGCGCGCGGCCGTCGCTGTCCCAGGAACCGTGGCCGTGGGGCCTCCGCTGCCTTGCCGGCATCGTCAAGGCGCCTCGGGCGCGTCGGAGAGGCTCCACGGTCGGGCCGGCTCTGCCGGTGTTAAGGCCGTCGGGGCGGCTCTCAGCCGACGCTGCCCTCCCGCCCGCACGCAGGGCCCCGCGTCCGCCGCCCACCCCCGGGTGGCGGCGGGGCGCGCGCGGCCGTCGCTGTCCCAGGAACCGTGGCCGTGGGGCCTCCGCTGCCTTGCCGGCATCGTCAAGGCGCCTCGGGCGCGTCGGAGAGGCTCCACGGTCGGGCCGGCTCTGCCGGTGTTAAGGCCGTCGGGGCGGCTCTCAGCCGACGCTGCCCTCCCGCCCGCACGCAGGGCCCCGCGTCCGCCGCCCACCCCCGGGTGGCGGCGGGGCGCGCGCGGCCGTCGCTGTCCCAGGAACCGTGGCCGTGGGGCCTCCGCTGCCTTGCCGGCATCGTCAAGGCGCCTCGGGCGCGTCGGAGAGGCTCCACGGTCGGGCCGGCTCTGCCGGTGTTAAGGCCGTCGGGGCGGCTCTCAGCCGACGCTGCCCTCCCGCCCGCACGCAGGGCCCCGCGTCCGCCGCCCACCCCCGGGTGGCGGCGGGGCGCGCGCGGCCGTCGCTGTCCCAGGAACCGTGGCCGTGGGGCCTCCGCTGCCTTGCCGGCATCGTCAAGGCGCCTCGGGCGCGTCGGAGAGGCTCCACGGTCGGGCCGGCTCTGCCGGTGTTA
>NW_028121450.1:545000-555000 GCF_965183815.1 Platalea leucorodia
AATAATATAAATTATCATTATAAATTATTATTATTTAAGAATAATTTATATTATTATTTAATTAATATATTTAATAATATTTTATATATAAATATGTAATAATAGTATTTTATATATATTTAAATATATTTAATGATATATTTGATTAATACATTTAATAATATTTATATTGATATAATAATAATATTTATATAACAATATTATAATATCATGTAATAATATCATATACTCAATATAAATATTAAATATATTAATATTTAGTATTATAAATATTAAGTATATTAAATATTATAGTATATATTATATAATTGAATATAATATTCCTATAATAATAATATTTATACTTTGATAATATTATATTATTATTTAATAACAATAATATAAATTATTATTATTTATTGTTATAAATTAAACAATAATTGTAAATTATAAATTTTCTCCATTTATTATTAGATCATTAAAATTAACAAATTATTAAATGATATTTAACTTATTAATTTATTATTAATTGTTATTATTATTAAATATTATTAAATATCATCATTATTAAATATTATTAATTAAAATGAAGGAATCGTTAATATGCAGTTTATTTAACGTGTTAATTTGTTGTTATTAATTTATGTATTAATCGATTGTTTTACCGTTCCGGTTTCGGTCTTTATTAATTTATTCGTTCGGAAAGGCTTAAAATTCATCCCGAATCGCAGTACGAAAGAGAATCACGCGAGCGTTCTTACCTTCTGGCGCTTCTCCTGATGGAATTCCATGGATCGTTTGGAATCGTGAAATAATTCAGTATTAGTAAACGTTATTCGTCGTAGCAGCGTTAGGATCAGCGCTAACGCTACGAAAAACCTCCTTTTTTCGCTTGTCGTTCTAAAAGCACTACACGTTATTCAATAGGACGACTATCACGAATAATAACTTATTCATCGCTTTCGAATGACGTACCTTATGCACGATTAGTCTTTTATGCGCGATTAGTCTTTTATTCGTTACCGATTCGCCGTTCACAAAACCGTTGAGTATTGGCACGCAGAATATCAAAAGCAAGTCACGCTAGTGCTAATAACACGTCGTGAGTTTATCCTCACGAGAGGATGATGACGACGCTGCTACGACTACCGCCACCGCCGCCGCCGCCGCTAACAAGAATAACAACAGTAGCAATAAATAACGTTCGCGATGATCTTTTCCGAGTAAACAAGAAGTCCCCGACGCCAGTAACGTCGCTATTACTACTCACCGTGCTCACGGTACGGTAGAATTTTTATTTTTTTTACCGCTAGAGAATTAGATTTGGTATGACTTACGTTGGAGTAGTTTCCGGTGGTTTTGGTGGGGTTTTTTGGGGTTTTCATTTTTAGTTTGGAGCTCCGTAACGGTGTCGATCGTTTGCGCGTCGTGACAGGCCGAGCCCTTCTTAAGAACGTCGCTTTCTTTTTGGAGAGAATTCCGTGGAGCGTCGACGACGTTAACCCTATTAAACGGTGTCGTTAGAGCGGTGCTGTTCTATTACCGTAGCGTTCTACTCATCGATAAGAAACGAATCGACGCAGCCTTTCTTTTGCCACGACGCGATCGCTCTCGCGTCGGAGGGGGAGACCGATCGGTATTTACGCGCGAGCGGTAAACCGTCGGATCCGTGAGTCGATTCGTGAATTCCTTCACGGTAGGGATCGCCCGATAGCCACGAATCCGTACCGCTCCGTCGCCCGCGACCGATCCCCGTGCCGGCGACCGGTTCACGAATCGTTCCTTACCTTCGTGAAACGCGGGCCGGCGCGCGTCGATGCGATCGACAACGAACGGGCAGCGGCAGATCGAGAGGCCTCCCGAGGCCGGGCCCCCCCGCAGGGGTCCGTGTACAGAAGCGCCCGCCCGCCCCGCCTCCTTTTTTATTATCGTTTCTCTCTTTTCCCTTTCTCTTTTTTTCTTTCTTTTTTTTTTTTTTTTTTTTTTTTTTTTTCCCCTTTTACCCCTTAGAACCTTCCTTTATTCTTTTCTCTCGCCGCCCGCCGGGGGCCGCGTTCCCCGCGCCCTCGCTCGCGGCCGCTACCTGATCGGGTCCGTCCCGGCGCGGCCGCGGCGGGGGGTCGCCGGCCTACCTTCCGCGGGGGCTCCGGGCGAAGCTGCTTTCGGCCTGGGGCGGCAAGCCCCTTCCACGTCGCCTCGAGACCTGGCCGGAGCGGAGAAAAACACGGGCCGTCACTCGTTAGCCGGACGGGCCTCTCGCCCGCCCCGGCCCGGCCCGGCCCGGCCCGGCCCAGCCCAGCCCAGCCCAGCCCAGCCGGCGCCGCGATTCCCGGGACGGGCCTCCGTCCCTGAGAAGGCCTCTCCGGGGGCGCGGCCGGGCCTCCGAGGGACGGCGGTCTCGCAGGCCTCTGAGCAAAGTCCTGGCCGGCCACGTGCCCGACAAACGCTCCCCGCGGCCCGGGCCGACTTAGCCGAGCGTCCTCGGAGACGAGGCGCTCTCGCGGCCGCCGCGCCGGAAGATCGGGCCCGCCCGGGGCCGTCTCCCCGCCGCCGGCAAAGGAGCCGTCCCCCCTCGCCTGAGGCCGCCGGGCCCGTCCTCTCGGCGGGACTCACCGCTCCGACGCATCCCGCCGGCGACGGAAACGCCGATGGCCGTCTGTTAGAAGCGCGGCCCGCCTCTCTCTCCGCCGGCCCCGGCCGGGGCCCTGCCGCGCGGTCGCTGGAGCCCGGCCCTGGGGACCCACGTCTCTGCCCGGGCCGAGGCCGGCGGCGGCTGCTTTCCCAGGGACGGCTTCGACCGGCAAGGGCGCGGGCCCGGACACCGACGCCGCCGGCAACGCGGGCTGTAACAGAGAAGGCGGCGTCATCAACAGCGTCGCGAATCTTTTTCGTTTCTTCCCGCGTGCGCGCACCCCAAACTAAACAGGCCCCCGGCGCGGGCACGTGCCCCCCCCGAACCCCCCGCCCCCGGAGAGGCGCCCGGCTCGCCCACAAACGTAACCCCCGGCCCGAACCCCTCGCCCGCCGCTCCACGCGCGTGGGCGCAGGCCCGCGCCCGCCCGCCCGCCCCCCAGACGGGCGCACGTTAGGCACGCGGAGCGCGCGCGCGCGCCTCCCGCTGACGCCGTCGTGCCCCCCCCGCCCCCCCCCCCCCATCCCCCCCGCTAGCCCCCCGGCCCCCCCCCCCCCCCCACCCCCGCCTTCCTACGGCACGTTTGCCGCCCCGGGGAAGGCAGGCGGGAGACTTTAGGACCCAGCGGCATTCCTGCCGGCTCCGTGCCCGGGCGCCAGAGGGGAGTCCCGGGGGCGGGCGGTCTCTCACCCTGGCTGCCGAGTTGCTACCCTGCCCGTGCCCGTGCCCGTGCCCCGGCTCCCGCCTTTCTCTCCCGCTCACTCAGTCAGAAAAAGAGGAGAAAAAACGCAGAAGGGAAGGAAAAAAAAACCCTAACCGACCCAAACAGAAATCTTCTCCGAAAGGAGACGCGGGCCCCCCGCCCCACCCCGTCCCCAGCCTACCTCTGCGCCAGGCTCCCTGCCTGCTCGCCGACCGCTCTCGCCTGCCTCTGCGCCAGCCTCCCTTCCCTGTCGCTGCCGCCGCGGCTGAGCGCAGGACCGTTGGCGCGGCGGGAACCGCTGCCCTTTCCTTGCGGGCAGGGGCCCGGTTGCCGGGCAACGGGGGGACCACCCCCCGACCCCTGCTGCTCCAGGGCGCCGGCGAGTCTGGGGTCGGGGAGGGGCCGCGCCTACCGGGCTGCGGGTCTGCAACTGCAGCGCAGGGAGGGAGGGAGGGGGAGCACACGCACGCGGGCTACGTGCTGGGGCGAGGGGGGGGGGGGGGCAAGGCGTGGGGGGGGGGGGGTGGGGGTGGGGGGGGTGCGTGGGGGGGGGGGGTGCGCGCGCGTGTCTGAGACGCGTATGTCGCGGGGGGCGGGCGCGTCTGCAGGATCGCAGACGTGTGTTTTAATCTATTTATTGTGTTTTAAAAGGTCAGAGTAAAATAAAACGATGGCAAGCGGGGAAAAAAAAAAGGAACAAAACGCACACCCCACCCCACCCCCGCCCCCCCCCCAGCCCCCCCCAAACCCCACACCGCGAAACCAAAAACAAAAGCCGCCGAGCGCCCGGCGGCGCCGGGACCCGGACCCGGCTACGGGCGCCCGGGGTCCTAAAGCCTCCCGGCGGACGGCAAACTCACGCCGGGGAGCCGGGCGGCTCGCGATGGGGGCCGCCGCCTCTACCCGGTCCCCCGCCGGCCAGAGCGTGTGTTCGAGGGGGGCAGACGGAGCGGAGAGGCTGGCCGGGGCGGTGAAGCCGGCCAGCGCGCGGCGGACCACCGGGTCGGGGAAGGGGCGTGCGCGCGTTTGAGTGCGGCGGGTGTTTTTTTTTTTTAAAAAAAAAAAAAAAAGAAATAAAAAATTTAAAAAGTTGTTTATTAATATTTTATTGATGTTTAATCTGGAAAGCGAAGAAGGTCAAATAAGTCTTGCATGAGACAGTACGTTTAAACTTACTGCCTTTTCGTTAGAAGCGCTTAAATCTCGGAAACGGCGGGGGGGGGGGGGGGGGGGAATGACCCGGCCCTCCCCGGCCGGCAGAACCGGGAGAGGGTGGCCTCTGTACCGGATTCCCTTAAATATCGAAAAATTGCACACCCCCCCCCCCCCCGCCTCCGCCGCCGCCCCCCCCCCCCCGCACCCGAACCCGGCCGGGAGAACCGGGTCGCACGGTCCAGCCGGCTCGGGAGCACAGAGCGGCCGGCAGGTCTACCGGGCTCCTCGGGGGCCGACAGGTCTACCCGGCTCCGGCAGCGGCCCGCAGGTCTACCCGTCTCCGGCGCAGGCAGCGGCCGTCAGGTCTACCCGGCTCCGGCGCGCGCGCGGCGGCCGACAGGTCTACCCGGCTCCGGCGCCGGCGGTGGCTGCCAGGTCTACCCGGCTCCGGCGCCGGCAGCGGCCCGCAGGTCTACCCGGCTCCGGCGCCGGCGGCGGCCGCCAGGTCTACCCGGCTCCGGCGCGCGCGCGGCGGCCGACAGGTCTACCCGGCTCCGGCGCCGGCGGCGGCTGCCAGGTCTACCCGGCTCCGGCGCCGGCAGCGGCCCGCAGGTCTACCCGGCTCCGGCGCCGGCGGCGGCCGCCAGGTCTACCCGGCTCCGGCGCGCGCGCGGCGGCCGACAGGTCTACCCGGCTCCGGCGCCGGCAGCGGCTGCCAGGTCTACCCGGCTCCGGCGCCGGCAGCGGCCCGCAGGCCTACCCGGCTCCGGCGCCGGCGGCGGCCGCCAGGTCTACCCGGCTCCGGCGCGCGCGCGCGGCGGCTGCCAGGTCTACCCGGCTCCGGCGCCGGCAGTGGCCGTCAGGTCTACCCGGCTCCGGCGCCGGCGGCGGCCGCCAGGTCTACCCGGCTCCGGCGCCGGCGGCGGCTGCCAGGTCTACCCGGCTCCGGCGCGCGTGCGGCGGCTTCCAGGTCTACCCGGCTCCGGAGACCGGGTCGGCGGCTGTCAGGTCTACCCGGCTCCGGCGCCGGCAGCGGCCCGCAGGCCTACCCGGCTCCGGCGCCGGCAGTGGCCGTCAGGTCTACCCGGCTCCGGCGCCGGCGGCGGCCCGCAGGTCTACCCGGCTCCGGCGCCGGCGGCGGCTGTCAGGTCTACCCGGCTCCGGAGACCGGTTCGGCGGCTGTCAGGTCTACCCGGCTCCGGTGCCGGCAGCGGCCCGCAGGCCTACCCGGCTCCGGCGCCGGCAGTGGCCGTCAGGTCTACCCGGCTCCGGCGCCGGCGGCGGCTGTCAGGTCTACCCGGCTCCGGCGCCGGCGGCGGCCGCCAGGTCTACCCGGCTCCGGCGCCGGCGGCGGCTGCCAGGTCTACCCGGCTCCGGCGCCGGCAGCGGCTGCCAGGTCTACCCGGCTCCGGCGCAGGCAGCGGCTGTCAGGTCTACCCGGCTCCGGCGCGCGTGCGGCGGCTTCCAGGTCTACCCGGCTCCGGAGACCGGGTCGGCGGCTGTCAGGTCTACCCGGCTCCGGCGCGCGTGCGGCGGCTGCCAGGTCTACCCGGCTCCGGGAGCCCGGGTCGGCCGCCAGCGGCGGCCGGCGACCCCGGCCTGTCGCTGCCGGAGCGTCCGTCGGACAGGGCGGCCAGGTCTACCCGGCTCCGGCGGGACTTAGTCGCATTTCCGGGGCTGAGCGGTAGACCTGTTGTCCCCTCCGCTTCCTCGGAGCTGCCGAAGGGGTCGCTGCTCTGTGCTGCCTCCAGTTACGTCATCGTAAAAGTCGGCGTCGCTGGCGCGCCTCCCCGGTGGGCGGAGACGGCCGTCTTGGATCTTTCTGGGGGCGGCGACGTACCGGTCCATACTATAGGAGCGAGCGGTGACTCGTCTCCGGAGCAGGGCTAGCGAGCGGCCGTTGGCAGAGCGGCACGAGAGGGAACGGCAGACCCCTCCGCGGGGATCAAGGGCAAAGACCGGCGGCCGGCGGTGGTCGCCGGCACTCGAACGCGCAAGGCCGGGGAAGGGGGTCCAGCCTCTGCGGCGCTTTCTCCTCCCCGGTCCCGCACGGGGCCCGATGATGATGCGAGCTTACTGCCGGCATATGGCGGAAGCAGACGACCGGGGGTTTCGAGCCTGCCGCGGCTTGCCCCGGCTCCGGAGGGCCCAGTGGTGTGGCATGGGCGAGGCTGGCGGCACCTCGCCCTTTTTCTCCGGCCCTAAGCCGGGGCCCGCGAAGCGGGCGCAGAGAGCGGCGGCCGGTCGCGGTGGCCGGCAGCCGAACGCAGACGGCCGGGGGTTTCGAGCCTGCCGCGGCTTTCCCCGGCCCCCGAGAGCCCGAGGACGGCGCGGGCGGAGGCGGCGGCGCCTCGCCCTCCTTTTGCCGGCACGAGCCATACGTGGGCGGCCCGTGGTGTCTGGCTTGCCCTGGCTTCTCGGAGCGCCGGAGGGCTCGGTGAAGGGACTGCGTAGCACGGGCGAGGTGGCGGCGCCTCGCCCTTTTTTTTCTGCCGGCCCTAAGCCGGGGCCCGCGAAGCGGGCGCAGAGAGCGGCGGCCGGTCGCGGTGGCCGGCAGCCGAACGCAGACGGCCGGGGGTTTCGAGCCTGCCGCGGCTTTCCCCGGCCCCCGAGAGCCCGAGGACGGCGCGGGCGGAGGCGGCGGCGCCTCGCCCTCCTTTTGCCGGCACGAGCCATACGTGGGCGGCCCGTGGTGTCTGGCTTGCCCTGGCTTCTCGGAGCGCCGGAGGGCTCGGTGAAGGGACTGCGTAGCACGGGCGAGGTGGCGGCGCCTCGCCCTTTTTTTTCCGCCGGCCCTAAGCCGGGGCCCGCGAAGCGGGCCGAGAGCGGCGGACCGGTCGCGGTGGCCGGCAGCCGAACGCAGACGGCCGGGGCTGTCAAGCCTTCCTGGCGTCGTTTGTTTTTTTTTTTTTCCCCGGGGGAAGCGGTTCCCTGCGGGATGGGCAAAGACTGGCGGCCGGCGGCGGTCGCCAGCACTCTCGAACGCTGGAAGACCGGGGGACTTGAGCTAGCCGCAGCTTTCCCCCGGTCCCGTTGACCTCAGTGAAGGGAATCGTCTGGAGCGGGTGGCCGGCGGCACCTCCCGCTCCCCCGTTATTACCGATCCAGACCCCCAGGCAGCGCCCGCTGAGGCGTCCCCAGGCACGTCGGAGAGGCTCCGCGGCGGGCCGGCTCTGCCGGTGTTCAGGCCGTCGGAGCACCTCTCGCGGACGTTGCCCGCTCGCCCGCACGCAGAGCCCCGCGTCTGCCGCCCACCCCCGGGTGGCGGCGGGGCGCGCGCGGCCGTCGCTGTCCCAGGAACCGTGGCCGTGGGGCCTCCGCTGCCTTGCCGGCATCGTCAAGGCGCCTCGGGCGCGTCGGAGAGGCTCCACGGTCGGGCCGGCTCTGCCGGTGTTAAGGCCGTCGGGGCGGCTCTCAGCCGACGCTGCCCTCCCGCCCGCACGCAGGGCCCCGCGTCCGCCGCCCACCCCCGGGTGGCGGCGGGGCGCGCGCGGCCGTCGCTGTCCCAGGAACCGTGGCCGTGGGGCCTCCGCTGCCTTGCCGGCATCGTCAAGGCGCCTCGGGCGCGTCGGAGAGGCTCCACGGTCGGGCCGGCTCTGCCGGTGTTAAGGCCGTCGGGGCGGCTCTCAGCCGACGCTGCCCTCCCGCCCGCACGCAGGGCCCCGCGTCCGCCGCCCACCCCCGGGTGGCGGCGGGGCGCGCGCGGCCGTCGCTGTCCCAGGAACCGTGGCCGTGGGGCCTCCGCTGCCTTGCCGGCATCGTCAAGGCGCCTCGGGCGCGTCGGAGAGGCTCCACGGTCGGGCCGGCTCTGCCGGTGTTAAGGCCGTCGGGGCGGCTCTCAGCCGACGCTGCCCTCCCGCCCGCACGCAGGGCCCCGCGTCCGCCGCCCACCCCCGGGTGGCGGCGGGGCGCGCGCGGCCGTCGCTGTCCCAGGAACCGTGGCCGTGGGGCCTCCGCTGCCTTGCCGGCATCGTCAAGGCGCCTCGGGCGCGTCGGAGAGGCTCCACGGTCGGGCCAGCTCTGCCGGTGTTAAGGCCGTCGGGGCGGCTCTCAGCCGACGCTGCCCTCCCGCCCGCACGCAGGGCCCCGCGTCCGCCGCCCACCCCCGGGTGGCGGCGGGGCGCGCGCGGCCGTCGCTGTCCCAGGAACCGTGGCCGTGGGGCCTCCGCTGCCTTGCCGGCATCGTCAAGGCGCCTCGGGCGCGTCGGAGAGGCTCCACGGTCGGGCCGGCTCTGCCGGTGTTAAGGCCGTCGGGGCGGCTCTCAGCCGACGCTGCCCTCCCGCCCGCACGCAGGGCCCCGCGTCCGCCGCCCACCCCCGGGTGGCGGCGGGGCGCGCGCGGCCGTCGCTGTCCCAGGAACCGTGGCCGTGGGGCCTCCGCTGCCTTGCCGGCATCGTCAAGGCGCCTCGGGCGCGTCGGAGAGGCTCCACGGTCGGGCCGGCTCTGCCGGTGTTAAGGCCGTCGGGGCGGCTCTCAGCCGACGCTGCCCTCCCGCCCGCACGCAGGGCCCCGCGTCCGCCGCCCACCCCCGGGTGGCGGCGGGGCGCGCGCGGCCGTCGCTGTCCCAGGAACCGTGGCCGTGGGGCCTCCGCTGCCTTGCCGGCATCGTCAAGGCGCCTCGGGCGCGTCGGAGAGGCTCCACGGTCGGGCCGGCTCTGCCGGTGTTAAGGCCGTCGGGGCGGCTCTCAGCCGACGCTGCCCTCCCGCCCGCACGCAGGGCCCCGCGTCCGCCGCCCACCCCCGGGTGGCGGTGGGGCGCGCGCGGCCGTCGCTGTCCCAGGAACCGTGGCCGTGGGGCCTCCGCTCCTTTTTCTTTGCTTTACTGATCGATGAGGCCTTTCGGGTCGCGTCGGAGAGGGCCCCCGGCGGGCCGGCACTTCCGTGCTCCCCGTAATAGGGTGCCACGGCGGTGTCCGGTGTTCAGGCAGGGTGGTCTCCTTTCCAATTCGCTTCCCGTCGCATGCGAGGTGTTGCCTTCCTTCCCCCCGCCGGGCAAAGGGGGGGGTCTTCGGGCTTCCTTACCGAACCGGGCTGTGTGACGGCCGCGTGGCCCCGCGAGCCCTCAGGTGTCCTAAACCACGCGAGGTGCCGGTGCCGGCCTCGGTCCCGGGTGCCCGTGGGTGCCGGCCGCGAGCAGCGCTGGGCGGTGGTGCGGTTGAGGCGAGAAACCGGGGAAAGAAAGCGAGTAGCGGGGCCACCCGGGCGAGGGTGGGCCCCGCGGCGTGTCGCGGGCGGCAGGGGGGCGTCCCCCACCGCCGCTGTCCGCCGCTGGTCGCGTTGGCCTCTGGCGCCGCACCCCCGCCTGCTGCAGAGCGAGCCGCCCCGGCAGGGGCCTCGGTGGCCGGGTCGCGCCCGCCTCGGCGGGTCGCTGCCTCCTCTAGCACGTCCGGTGCTCCCGCGGCGAGGGGGGAGCCGGTCCCCCCTCCCGCAGATCGCCCGCGATCTGCAGCCGGGCCGGCCTCGGGGGCGGGTCAGCCCCGGCCGGCCGATGCCGCGCGGAGCGGGTACGCGCGCGTGCGCGCGTGTGCCG
>NW_028121450.1:567500-575000 GCF_965183815.1 Platalea leucorodia
AACGGTGTCGATCGTTTGCGCGTCGTGACAGGCCGAGCCCTTCTTAAGAACGTCGCTTTCTTTTTGGAGAGAATTCCGTGGAGCGTCGACGACGTTAACCCTATTAAACGGTGTCGTTAGAGCGGTGCTGTTCTATTACCGTAGCGTTCTACTCATCGATAAGAAACGAATCGACGCAGCCTTTCTTTTGCCACGACGCGATCGCTCTCGCGTCGGAGGGGGAGACCGATCGGTATTTACGCGCGAGCGGTAAACCGTCGGATCCGTGAGTCGATTCGTGAATTCCTTCACGGTAGGGATCGCCCGATAGCCACGAATCCGTACCGCTCCGTCGCCCGCGACCGATCCCCGTGCCGGCGACCGGTTCACGAATCGTTCCTTACCTTCGTGAAACGCGGGCCGGCGCGCGTCGATGCGATCGACAACGAACGGGCAGCGGCAGATCGAGAGGCCTCCCGAGGCCGGGCCCCCCCGCAGGGGTCCGTGTACAGAAGCGCCCGCCCGCCCCGCCTCCTTTTTTATTATCGTTTCTCTCTTTTCCCTTTCTCTTTTTTTCTTTCTTTTTTTTTTTTTTTTTTTTTTTTTTTTTCCCCTTTTACCCCTTAGAACCTTCCTTTATTCTTTTCTCTCGCCGCCCGCCGGGGGCCGCGTTCCCCGCGCCCTCGCTCGCGGCCGCTACCTGATCGGGTCCGTCCCGGCGCGGCCGCGGCGGGGGGTCGCCGGCCTACCTTCCGCGGGGGCTCCGGGCGAAGCTGCTTTCGGCCTGGGGCGGCAAGCCCCTTCCACGTCGCCTCGAGACCTGGCCGGAGCGGAGAAAAACACGGGCCGTCACTCGTTAGCCGGACGGGCCTCTCGCCCGCCCCGGCCCGGCCCGGCCCGGCCCGGCCCAGCCCAGCCCAGCCCAGCCCAGCCGGCGCCGCGATTCCCGGGACGGGCCTCCGTCCCTGAGAAGGCCTCTCCGGGGGCGCGGCCGGGCCTCCGAGGGACGGCGGTCTCGCAGGCCTCTGAGCAAAGTCCTGGCCGGCCACGTGCCCGACAAACGCTCCCCGCGGCCCGGGCCGACTTAGCCGAGCGTCCTCGGAGACGAGGCGCTCTCGCGGCCGCCGCGCCGGAAGATCGGGCCCGCCCGGGGCCGTCTCCCCGCCGCCGGCAAAGGAGCCGTCCCCCCTCGCCTGAGGCCGCCGGGCCCGTCCTCTCGGCGGGACTCACCGCTCCGACGCATCCCGCCGGCGACGGAAACGCCGATGGCCGTCTGTTAGAAGCGCGGCCCGCCTCTCTCTCCGCCGGCCCCGGCCGGGGCCCTGCCGCGCGGTCGCTGGAGCCCGGCCCTGGGGACCCACGTCTCTGCCCGGGCCGAGGCCGGCGGCGGCTGCTTTCCCAGGGACGGCTTCGACCGGCAAGGGCGCGGGCCCGGACACCGACGCCGCCGGCAACGCGGGCTGTAACAGAGAAGGCGGCGTCATCAACAGCGTCGCGAATCTTTTTCGTTTCTTCCCGCGTGCGCGCACCCCAAACTAAACAGGCCCCCGGCGCGGGCACGTGCCCCCCCCGAACCCCCCGCCCCCGGAGAGGCGCCCGGCTCGCCCACAAACGTAACCCCCGGCCCGAACCCCTCGCCCGCCGCTCCACGCGCGTGGGCGCAGGCCCGCGCCCGCCCGCCCGCCCCCCAGACGGGCGCACGTTAGGCACGCGGAGCGCGCGCGCGCGCCTCCCGCTGACGCCGTCGTGCCCCCCCCGCCCCCCCCCCCCCATCCCCCCCGCTAGCCCCCCGGCCCCCCCCCCCCCCCCACCCCCGCCTTCCTACGGCACGTTTGCCGCCCCGGGGAAGGCAGGCGGGAGACTTTAGGACCCAGCGGCATTCCTGCCGGCTCCGTGCCCGGGCGCCAGAGGGGAGTCCCGGGGGCGGGCGGTCTCTCACCCTGGCTGCCGAGTTGCTACCCTGCCCGTGCCCGTGCCCGTGCCCCGGCTCCCGCCTTTCTCTCCCGCTCACTCAGTCAGAAAAAGAGGAGAAAAAACGCAGAAGGGAAGGAAAAAAAAACCCTAACCGACCCAAACAGAAATCTTCTCCGAAAGGAGACGCGGGCCCCCCGCCCCACCCCGTCCCCAGCCTACCTCTGCGCCAGGCTCCCTGCCTGCTCGCCGACCGCTCTCGCCTGCCTCTGCGCCAGCCTCCCTTCCCTGTCGCTGCCGCCGCGGCTGAGCGCAGGACCGTTGGCGCGGCGGGAACCGCTGCCCTTTCCTTGCGGGCAGGGGCCCGGTTGCCGGGCAACGGGGGGACCACCCCCCGACCCCTGCTGCTCCAGGGCGCCGGCGAGTCTGGGGTCGGGGAGGGGCCGCGCCTACCGGGCTGCGGGTCTGCAACTGCAGCGCAGGGAGGGAGGGAGGGGGAGCACACGCACGCGGGCTACGTGCTGGGGCGAGGGGGGGGGGGGGGCAAGGCGTGGGGGGGGGGGGGTGGGGGTGGGGGGGGTGCGTGGGGGGGGGGGGTGCGCGCGCGTGTCTGAGACGCGTATGTCGCGGGGGGCGGGCGCGTCTGCAGGATCGCAGACGTGTGTTTTAATCTATTTATTGTGTTTTAAAAGGTCAGAGTAAAATAAAACGATGGCAAGCGGGGAAAAAAAAAAGGAACAAAACGCACACCCCACCCCACCCCCGCCCCCCCCCCAGCCCCCCCCAAACCCCACACCGCGAAACCAAAAACAAAAGCCGCCGAGCGCCCGGCGGCGCCGGGACCCGGACCCGGCTACGGGCGCCCGGGGTCCTAAAGCCTCCCGGCGGACGGCAAACTCACGCCGGGGAGCCGGGCGGCTCGCGATGGGGGCCGCCGCCTCTACCCGGTCCCCCGCCGGCCAGAGCGTGTGTTCGAGGGGGGCAGACGGAGCGGAGAGGCTGGCCGGGGCGGTGAAGCCGGCCAGCGCGCGGCGGACCACCGGGTCGGGGAAGGGGCGTGCGCGCGTTTGAGTGCGGCGGGTGTTTTTTTTTTTTAAAAAAAAAAAAAAAAGAAATAAAAAATTTAAAAAGTTGTTTATTAATATTTTATTGATGTTTAATCTGGAAAGCGAAGAAGGTCAAATAAGTCTTGCATGAGACAGTACGTTTAAACTTACTGCCTTTTCGTTAGAAGCGCTTAAATCTCGGAAACGGCGGGGGGGGGGGGGGGGGGGAATGACCCGGCCCTCCCCGGCCGGCAGAACCGGGAGAGGGTGGCCTCTGTACCGGATTCCCTTAAATATCGAAAAATTGCACACCCCCCCCCCCCCCGCCTCCGCCGCCGCCCCCCCCCCCCCGCACCCGAACCCGGCCGGGAGAACCGGGTCGCACGGTCCAGCCGGCTCGGGAGCACAGAGCGGCCGGCAGGTCTACCGGGCTCCTCGGGGGCCGACAGGTCTACCCGGCTCCGGCAGCGGCCCGCAGGTCTACCCGTCTCCGGCGCAGGCAGCGGCCGTCAGGTCTACCCGGCTCCGGCGCGCGCGCGGCGGCCGACAGGTCTACCCGGCTCCGGCGCCGGCGGTGGCTGCCAGGTCTACCCGGCTCCGGCGCCGGCAGCGGCCCGCAGGTCTACCCGGCTCCGGCGCCGGCGGCGGCCGCCAGGTCTACCCGGCTCCGGCGCGCGCGCGGCGGCCGACAGGTCTACCCGGCTCCGGCGCCGGCGGCGGCTGCCAGGTCTACCCGGCTCCGGCGCCGGCAGCGGCCCGCAGGTCTACCCGGCTCCGGCGCCGGCGGCGGCCGCCAGGTCTACCCGGCTCCGGCGCGCGCGCGGCGGCCGACAGGTCTACCCGGCTCCGGCGCCGGCAGCGGCTGCCAGGTCTACCCGGCTCCGGCGCCGGCAGCGGCCCGCAGGCCTACCCGGCTCCGGCGCCGGCGGCGGCCGCCAGGTCTACCCGGCTCCGGCGCGCGCGCGC
Source organism: Platalea leucorodia (assembly GCF_965183815.1). NCBI lineage: Eukaryota > Metazoa > Chordata > Aves > Pelecaniformes > Threskiornithidae > Platalea > Platalea leucorodia. Next base: position 571,403 of record NW_028121450.1, read on the forward strand.
GGCGGCTGCCAGGTCTACCCGGCTCCGGCGCCGGCAGTGGCCGTCAGGTCTACCCGGCTCCGGCGCCGGCGGCGGCCGCCAGGTCTACCCGGCTCCGGCGCCGGCGGCGGCTGCCAGGTCTACCCGGCTCCGGCGCGCGTGCGGCGGCTTCCAGGTCTACCCGGCTCCGGAGACCGGGTCGGCGGCTGTCAGGTCTACCCGGCTCCGGTGCCGGCAGCGGCCCGCAGGCCTACCCGGCTCCGGCGCCGGCAGTGGCCGTCAGGTCTACCCGGCTCCGGCGCCGGCGGCGGCCCGCAGGTCTACCCGGCTCCGGCGCCGGCGGCGGCTGTCAGGTCTACCCGGCTCCGGAGACCGGTTCGGCGGCTGTCAGGTCTACCCGGCTCCGGTGCCGGCAGCGGCCCGCAGGCCTACCCGGCTCCGGCGCCGGCAGTGGCCGTCAGGTCTACCCGGCTCCGGCGCCGGCGGCGGCTGTCAGGTCTACCCGGCTCCGGCGCCGGCGGCGGCCGCCAGGTCTACCCGGCTCCGGCGCCGGCGGCGGCTGCCAGGTCTACCCGGCTCCGGCGCCGGCAGCGGCTGCCAGGTCTACCCGGCTCCGGCGCAGGCAGCGGCTGTCAGGTCTACCCGGCTCCGGCGCGCGTGCGGCGGCTTCCAGGTCTACCCGGCTCCGGAGACCGGGTCGGCGGCTGTCAGGTCTACCCGGCTCCGGCGCGCGTGCGGCGGCTGCCAGGTCTACCCGGCTCCGGGAGCCCGGGTCGGCCGCCAGCGGCGGCCGGCGACCCCGGCCTGTCGCTGCCGGAGCGTCCGTCGGACAGGGCGGCCAGGTCTACCCGGCTCCGGCGGGACTTAGTCGCATTTCCGGGGCTGAGCGGTAGACCTGTTGTCCCCTCCGCTTCCTCGGAGCTGCCGAAGGGGTCGCTGCTCTGTGCTGCCTCCAGTTACGTCATCGTAAAAGTCGGCGTCGCTGGCGCGCCTCCCCGGTGGGCGGAGACGGCCGTCTTGGATCTTTCTGGGGGCGGCGACGTACCGGTCCATACTATAGGAGCGAGCGGTGACTCGTCTCCGGAGCAGGGCTAGCGAGCGGCCGTTGGCAGAGCGGCACGAGAGGGAACGGCAGACCCCTCCGCGGGGATCAAGGGCAAAGACCGGCGGCCGGCGGTGGTCGCCGGCACTCGAACGCGCAAGGCCGGGGAAGGGGGTCCAGCCTCTGCGGCGCTTTCTCCTCCCCGGTCCCGCACGGGGCCCGATGATGATGCGAGCTTACTGCCGGCATATGGCGGAAGCAGACGACCGGGGGTTTCGAGCCTGCCGCGGCTTGCCCCGGCTCCGGAGGGCCCAGTGGTGTGGCATGGGCGAGGCTGGCGGCACCTCGCCCTTTTTCTCCGGCCCTAAGCCGGGGCCCGCGAAGCGGGCGCAGAGAGCGGCGGCCGGTCGCGGTGGCCGGCAGCCGAACGCAGACGGCCGGGGGTTTCGAGCCTGCCGCGGCTTTCCCCGGCCCCCGAGAGCCCGAGGACGGCGCGGGCGGAGGCGGCGGCGCCTCGCCCTCCTTTTGCCGGCACGAGCCATACGTGGGCGGCCCGTGGTGTCTGGCTTGCCCTGGCTTCTCGGAGCGCCGGAGGGCTCGGTGAAGGGACTGCGTAGCACGGGCGAGGTGGCGGCGCCTCGCCCTTTTTTTTCTGCCGGCCCTAAGCCGGGGCCCGCGAAGCGGGCGCAGAGAGCGGCGGCCGGTCGCGGTGGCCGGCAGCCGAACGCAGACGGCCGGGGGTTTCGAGCCTGCCGCGGCTTTCCCCGGCCCCCGAGAGCCCGAGGACGGCGCGGGCGGAGGCGGCGGCGCCTCGCCCTCCTTTTGCCGGCACGAGCCATACGTGGGCGGCCCGTGGTGTCTGGCTTGCCCTGGCTTCTCGGAGCGCCGGAGGGCTCGGTGAAGGGACTGCGTAGCACGGGCGAGGTGGCGGCGCCTCGCCCTTTTTTTTCCGCCGGCCCTAAGCCGGGGCCCGCGAAGCGGGCCGAGAGCGGCGGACCGGTCGCGGTGGCCGGCAGCCGAACGCAGACGGCCGGGGCTGTCAAGCCTTCCTGGCGTCGTTTGTTTTTTTTTTTTTCCCCGGGGGAAGCGGTTCCCTGCGGGATGGGCAAAGACTGGCGGCCGGCGGCGGTCGCCAGCACTCTCGAACGCTGGAAGACCGGGGGACTTGAGCTAGCCGCAGCTTTCCCCCGGTCCCGTTGACCTCAGTGAAGGGAATCGTCTGGAGCGGGTGGCCGGCGGCACCTCCCGCTCCCCCGTTATTACCGATCCAGACCCCCAGGCAGCGCCCGCTGAGGCGTCCCCAGGCACGTCGGAGAGGCTCCGCGGCGGGCCGGCTCTGCCGGTGTTCAGGCCGTCGGAGCACCTCTCGCGGACGTTGCCCGCTCGCCCGCACGCAGAGCCCCGCGTCTGCCGCCCACCCCCGGGTGGCGGCGGGGCGCGCGCGGCCGTCGCTGTCCCAGGAACCGTGGCCGTGGGGCCTCCGCTGCCTTGCCGGCATCGTCAAGGCGCCTCGGGCGCGTCGGAGAGGCTCCACGGTCGGGCCGGCTCTGCCGGTGTTAAGGCCGTCGGGGCGGCTCTCAGCCGACGCTGCCCTCCCGCCCGCACGCAGGGCCCCGCGTCCGCCGCCCACCCCCGGGTGGCGGCGGGGCGCGCGCGGCCGTCGCTGTCCCAGGAACCGTGGCCGTGGGGCCTCCGCTGCCTTGCCGGCATCGTCAAGGCGCCTCGGGCGCGTCGGAGAGGCTCCACGGTCGGGCCGGCTCTGCCGGTGTTAAGGCCGTCGGGGCGGCTCTCAGCCGACGCTGCCCTCCCGCCCGCACGCAGGGCCCCGCGTCCGCCGCCCACCCCCGGGTGGCGGCGGGGCGCGCGCGGCCGTCGCTGTCCCAGGAACCGTGGCCGTGGGGCCTCCGCTGCCTTGCCGGCATCGTCAAGGCGCCTCGGGCGCGTCGGAGAGGCTCCACGGTCGGGCCGGCTCTGCCGGTGTTAAGGCCGTCGGGGCGGCTCTCAGCCGACGCTGCCCTCCCGCCCGCACGCAGGGCCCCGCGTCCGCCGCCCACCCCCGGGTGGCGGCGGGGCGCGCGCGGCCGTCGCTGTCCCAGGAACCGTGGCCGTGGGGCCTCCGCTGCCTTGCCGGCATCGTCAAGGCGCCTCGGGCGCGTCGGAGAGGCTCCACGGTCGGGCCGGCTCTGCCGGTGTTAAGGCCGTCGGGGCGGCTCTCAGCCGACGCTGCCCTCCCGCCCGCACGCAGGGCCCCGCGTCCGCCGCCCACCCCCGGGTGGCGGCGGGGCGCGCGCGGCCGTCGCTGTCCCAGGAACCGTGGCCGTGGGGCCTCCGCTGCCTTGCCGGCATCGTCAAGGCGCCTCGGGCGCGTCGGAGAGGCTCCACGGTCGGGCCGGCTCTGCCGGTGTTAAGGCCGTCGGGGCGGCTCTCAGCCGACGCTGCCCTCCCGCCCGCACGCAGGGCCCCGCGTCCGCCGCCCACCCCCGGGTGGCGGCGGGGCGCGCGCGGCCGTCGCTGTCCCAGGAACCGTGGCCGTGGGGCCTCCGCTGCCTTGCCGGCATCGTCAAGGCGCCTCGGGCG
>NW_028121450.1:580000-581304 GCF_965183815.1 Platalea leucorodia
CCGTGGCCGGCCTGCCCGCCTCGAAACGGGCGACCCCGGCGGGAGCGCGGGCTCCGCGCCGGGGCGGCGAGTCCCCGCGGTGGGGGCTCGCCGGGCGGCGCCCCCCCCACCGGGGCCGCCGCGCCTCCGTCGCAGCGCTGCGCCGCGCTGCGCTCCCGCTCCCTCCCCGCCCCGGCGAGCCCTCGGCGGTCTCCCGCCGCCGGCCGCCGGCGAGGGCGGCACCCCGGCCGAGCGGCGGCGTCGTCGCTCGGCGTAGTCGGCCGGCCGGCCGGAGGGCGCCCGCCGCCGGCCGCGGCCGTCCCGGCCCGGGCCCCGCCCGTCGCTTCCCCGCCGCCTTTCCCGGCCGTGCCGGGCGGGCGGGCGGGCGGGCGGGGGCGTCCCACTCCCGTTCTCCGCGTGGAAACGGGGAGAGCGGGCGCCGCCCCCTGTGCCTTAGCTCCGTCCGCCTTCCGCGCGGCGCGTGCCCGCGGAAGGGGTCGAGGCGCGAGAAGCGGCGGCGGCGGCGGTTCCGGGAGGGCGGCCGCTCCGGCGCGGCGGCGGGCGCCGTCCGGCAGGCCGCGGGCGGCGCGTCGCGCGCTCGGGCTTCCGGCGGTCGCCACCTCCGGCGCGGCGGCGGAGCCGCGGAGGGTGCCGGCGGGGCGAGCCGGGGGGGAGCCGGCCGCGGTGGCGCGGCGGAGCTTGCGCGGAGGCGCGCGCGGGGCCGGCGGGGCGCCCCGCTCTGCTGCCCGGCGGCGGGCAGCAGCGGCGTCCGTGTGCCAAGCAGCGAGGCGGGCAGGCGGCGCGGCCGGGCGCGCGCCGCTGCCTCCGTGCGGAGGCCGGGCCGAGCCCGGGCGCCTGGGCCGCCTCCGAAGCGCGCAAGGTGCATTTCCCAGGCGGTCGCCGGGGAGCGCGGGCTCCCCCCGCCCTTGCCGTTCGGGGTGTTGCGTTCCCACCCCCCTCCCCTTTCCTCCGTGTGTGCTCGTACGGTCAGCCGAGGCGAGGCCCGCGCGTCGCGCTTCGCCGCGCCGCGTGGCGTCCCCTCCGCGCGGGCGGAGGGGCGGGCCGGCGCGGGCGGGCGGGCGGCGGTGCCGTCCTCAGAGAAGGGGCCGCTCTTGGCGAGCGGTCCCGGCCCCCCCGCGCGCGCGGGGCGGTGCCGAAAGGCAGACAACTCTTAGCGGTGGATCACTCGGCTCGTGCGTCGATGAAGAACGCAGCTAGCTGCGAGAATTAATGTGAATTGCAGGACACATTGATCATCGACACTTCGAACGCACTTGCGGCCCCGGGTTCCTCCCGGGGCTACGCCTGTCTGAGCGTCGCTTGAC